>NC_134266.1:282657347-282916525 GCF_031893055.1 Leptodactylus fuscus
TGTCATAGCAGGCCTGAGCGACACAAGGTCGCATGCCTTCATATAGGACACAGGGGGCAGCGCTGTATACAGCGAGGGGAGACAGGAGAGGATGAAGCCGAGGGGCAGAGATGTGGCGGGACATGAGCACTCGGGGGGCCAGATGTATGGGGGGGGGGCTGAAACTGGGGACCTGGGGACACCCCCCTCCCCCCCGCTGCACTCACCTGTATGTGCGGAGTGTCAGCTGCAGCTTCGGGACCCTGTGGGCGGCCGCCATCTTCCTCACTGTGTCCCTGGTGAATCGGCACGCCCACATGCAGCCCTGAACCTATGGTGCCGCAGCCCTGGCTCTATAGCCCCGCCCACAGCCTGCCATGTAGGAGGAGCCTGGACAGAATGCCAGCTTCTATAGCTGAGGCAGAGGGGTCTTTGGAGGGTGACGGTGGCGATTTGGGGTGAGTGACCCACATTTAAAGTAGCCTATTCGTATTTGGTGGGAATTATGTAGGGTGTGTGTGAAATTTCACCCAAATCCGTTCAGCCGTTTGGCTGTGATTGAGGAACAAACATCCCGAACATCCAAACACACAAACCCACAAACTTTCACATTTATAATATTAATAGGATATATCAGCCATGTGTGTGAGGTAAATACATGAGGGGACTCGGTGTCTGTATATAACCTGAGGGAATACTGCAGTATATATGATATATACAGCTATATACTGCAGTGTGTAAGGTAAATACATGAGAGGACTCTGTGACTGTATATATCCTGAGGTAATACTGCAGTATATATGATATATCAGCTATATACTGCAGTGTGTGAGGTAAATACATGAGAGGACTCTGTGACTGTATATATCCTGAGGTAATACTGCAGTATATATGATATATCAGCTATATACTGCAGTGTGTGAGGTAAATACATGAGAGGACTCTGTGACTGTATATAACCTGAGGTAATACTGCAGTATATATGATATATACAGCTATATACTGCAGTGTGTGAGGTAAATACATGAGGGGACTCTGTGATTGTATATATCCTGAGGTAATACTGCAGTATATATGATATATACAGCTATATACTGCAGTGTGTGAGGTAAATACATGAGGGGACGCTGTGACTGTATATATCCTGAGGTAATACTGCAGTATATATGATATATACAGCTATATAATGGAAGTGTGTGTGAGGTAAATACATGAGAGGACTCTGTGACTGTATATATCCTGAGGTAATACTGCAGTATATATGATATATACAGCTATATACTGCAGTGTGTGAGGTAAATACATAAGTGGACTCTGTGACTATATATCCTGAGGTAAATACTGCAGTATATATGATATATACAGCTATATACTGCAGTGTGTGAGGTAAATACATGAGGGGACTCTGTGATTTGTATATATCCTGAGGTAAATACTGCAGTATATATGATAGATCAGCTATATACTGCAGTGTGTGAGGTGTAAATACATGAGGGAACTCTGTGACTGTATATATCCTGAGGTAATACTGCAGTATATATGATATATACAGCTATATACTGCAGTGTGTGAGGTAAATACATAAGTGGACTCTGTGACTGTATATATCCTGAGGTAATACTGCAAGTATATATGATATATACAGCTATATACTGCAGTGTGTGAGGTAAATACATGAGGGAACTCTGTGATTGTATATATCCTGAGGTAATACTGCAGTATATATGATATATACAGCTATATACTGCAGTGTGTAAGGTAAATACATGAGAGGACTCTGTGACTGTATATATCCTGAGGTAATACTGCAGTATATATGATATATATCAGCTATATACTGCAGTGTGTGAGGTAAATACATGAGAGGACTCTGTGACTGTATATATCCTGAGGTAATACTGCAGGTATATATGATATATCAGCTATATACTGCAGTGTGTGAGGTAAATACATGAGAGGACTCTGTGACTGTATATAACCTGAGGTAATACTGCAGTATATATGATATATACAGCTATATACTGCAGTGTGTGAGGTAAATACATGAGGGGACTCTGTGATTGTATATATCCTGAGGTAATACTGCAGTATATATGATATATACAGCTATATACTGCAGTGTGTGAGGTAAATACATGAGGGGGACGCTGTGACTGTTATATATCCTGAGGTAATACTGCAGTATATATGATATATACAGCTATATAATGGAAGTGTGTGAGGTAAATACATGAGAGGACTCTGTGACTGTATATATCCTGAGGTAATACTGCAGTATATATGATATATACAGCTATATACTGCAGTGTGTGAGGTAAAATACATAAGTGGACTCTGTGACTATATATCCTGAGGTAATACTGCAGTATATATGATATATACAGCTATATACTGCAGTGTGTGAGGTAAATACATGAGGGGACTCTGTGATTGTATATATCCTGAGGTAATACTGCAGTATATATGATAGATCAGCTATATACTGCAGTGTGTGAGGTAAATACATGAGGGAACTCTGTGACTGTATATATCATGAGGTAATACTGCAGTATAATATGATATATACAGCTACTATACTGCAGTGTGTGAGGTAAATACATAAGTGGACTCTGTGACTGTATATATCCTGAGGTAATACTGCAGTATATATGATATATACAGCTATATACTGCAGTGTGTGAGGTAAATACATGAGGGGACTCTGTGATTGTATATATCCTGAGGTAATACTGCAGTATATATGATATATACAGCTATATACTGCAGTGTGTGAGGTAAATACATGAGGGGGACTCTGTGACTGTATATATCCTGAGGTAATACTGCAGTATATATGATAGATCAGCTATATACTGCAGTGTGTGAGGTAAATACATGAGAGGACTCTGTGGCTGTATATATCCTGAGGTAATACTGCAGTATATATGATATATCAGCTATATACTGCAGTGTGTGAGGTAAATACATGAGGGGGACTCTGTGACTGTATATATCCTGGGGTAATACTGCAGTATATATGATATATACAGCTATACACTGCAGAGATACTGAAGAGCTTATAATACTGGGGGGTGTATTAACCCCTTCCCGATATGCGCCGTAATAGTACAGCGCATGTCGGGTTTGTAACTATGGCGACTGCCCGGAGAGCTTTAAGCAGTAGACAACCGGCTCTAATGCCTCCGATCGGTCCCCAGACCGATCGGAGGCATTAACCCCTCCGGCGCTGCAGTCAAAGGCGCCATTTTGCCCGGGGGTCGCCGGCTCCTGGAGCATGCTCCAGGGCCGACGTCACGTTGCCATGACAGCCGGGAGCCTTTACTAGGCTTCCAGGCTTGTCTGCAAATTCTCTCTTTTAGAGGCTGGTCTATGCAGCCTGCAAAAGAAAAGATGATTTTTTTTGCAATGCATTGCAATGCATTAGCGTTGTAATGCATTACATTAGTGATCAGACCCCCTGGGGTTCAACACCCCTAGGGGGTCTAATAAATGCAAAAAAAAAAAAAAAAAGTAAAAAAAATATATATATAAAAAAAAAATATAAAAAGTATTAAAAGTTCAAATCCCCCCCTTTCTCTAGAACACATATAAAAGTAGTTAAAAAACTGTGAAACACATACATGTTAGGTATCCCCGCGTCTGAAATCGCCCGCTCTACAAATCTATAAATCTTTTTCCTGTTCGGTAAACGCCGTAGCAGGAAAAATAGTCAAAAGTGCCAAACCGCCCGTTTTTTCACTGTTTTGATTCTGATAAAAATTTGAATAAAAAGTGATCAAAGCAATAACATTTCCCGAAAATGGTAGAACTAAAAAGTACACCCGACCCCGCAAAAAAAAGACGCCCTATATATCCCCGTACACGCATGTATAAAAAAGTTACGGCCGTCGGCATATGGCGACTTTTAGAAAAAAAAAAAAATTTTAACAGTTTTTTTTAGGGGTCAAAATGTAAATAAAACCATATAAATTTGGTATCCCTGGAACCGTACCGAAACACAGAATATAGGGGACATTTCATTTTGGCTGCACAGTGAACGCCGTAAAACCAAAGCCTGTAAGAAAGTCACAGAAATGCATTTTTTCTTCAAATTCACCCCATTCTGATTTTTTTTCCTGCTTCCCAGTACATTATATAGAATAAATAATGGCAGCATCATGAAGAAAAATTTGTCCTGCAAAAATTAAGACCTCATAAGGCTCTGGGAGCGGAGAAATAATAAAGTTATGGGGTTTAGAAGGAGGGGAGTCAAAAACAAAAATCAAAAAATGCCATCGGCGGGAAGGGGTTAAAGAGTGTATAATACTGAGGGGATACATACTGAGGAGCATATAAGAGGGGGGGGGGTATTTATAAGCATATAATACTGTGTGTGGGTGCCACTGTGGAGCGTATAATCCTGTGGGGGGGGGGGGGGGGGGCTACTGTGGAGAATATAATACTGTAGGGGGGGGCACTGCTGAGCATATAATTCTTTCTGGGGTCCCCTCACTATTTATAACACACAGTATTTGTTGTATAGCAGACGTGATATTAGTACAGGATGTAAGGATATTACACCGTCACTATGACACAGATCCTGCGCCATGTAAAGAGTGAACATTAATTGTTCAAAGTACAAAATGCCGAGAGCTTTACATTTCAGTACACAGTTGTTTGTATTATTAAAAGCTCTGAAAAGCCCCATTCACACGACTGTAATTTGTGGTCCGTAACGCAATTGTGAATCCGCACAGTATTAAGTTTAAATTGCTGTGGTGGCACTCTGCGAAAATTTAGTGGGTTTTGGGTTGCAGTTTGGGCACTCGGTCTCTAAAAGGTTCCCCATCACTGGTCTAGGTGACTATTCAGCTCTGATTTTATGACAAAGTGTTTGTGAGGTCCAGTAACAAAATACATCATGTCCTATTTCTGACCATCTGATCACTTATGGACTCAATCCATGAAAAACGAGTGACCGATGGATACAAAATGGCTGTGAGAAATGGACAATACTTTTTTTTTGGAAAATGGTGTGTGTGAATATATCCTCTTATCCTGTGTAAGGGGGTTAACAGTTCCGATCCCTACACCCACCCCAATCACTCCCCGCCCCTGCAGATATCACTATTCTGAGGAGAACCAGTGGACCCCTACTCACACCGTCATGGAAAGTGACACATTTCATTTACACATACACAGATCTCAAAAACAACCAAAATTATGAAAAAGATCTTAAAACTTTATTATCACAAGTAAAATAATCCATATACAGAGTAAAAACTAAATAAAACATTGTGAGCCTGTCTGAGCAAAGCAGAAAGAACCTGCACCAAGGGGGCAAATACTTTATATCATATAACTGGAGATGAGAATTTCACAAACCATCTAAACCATTATTAGGCAACAAAATTATAATTTTCAGAACTATTAATAGTGGAGAGTCGGCCCAGTAAGGCACATTAGTAGGTGCCGGTCCTGGCAGGTGTCCACTCCATGGTGGCAGCTTCTAACTCTGGAAATACAACTCCATGTTAGGCTGAGGGGATATCTTTTGTGGACAGCTACCCGAAAAGACCTCTCAAATCTTCAAAATATTTGGAAAGTCCACGATGTACAAGATGAAGAATGAAAAGGATTTACACAAAGAGCCAGAAGTAGTTGTCTCCATGCCCTGTGTAGTGGCCGGAGCAGTCACTGCAACTCAACGACCCTTGACTTTACTCGGCCACTACACAGGGCGAGGTGCCAGCTGCTTACAGCCCGGTGTTGTGTATAGAATGGGCACTGGAAGCGGCTCCATACAGCTGATCGATGAAGGAGCTGGCAGGTGACCCCATCAATCAGGTTTTACGGCCTAGACTATTCCAATGGCAGGCCATAAAATCTGTATTCCTAGACAACCCTTTTAATATGGCTGCCCAGAGGGATAACAATGAAAACTCAAATACTGCCTAAAACACTTCTCAAATTCTGAATATATAAAAAATTTGTTTAATAAAAATCATTATTTACCATTTAGGACATGGCACTGGCTTCTTTCTTAGCTCCAAGCATGACATTTTTCCCACATTCAGGACATGAAGATTACTTCTCTCCTGTGTGAGTTCTCTGATGGTTTTGAAGAGTACTTTTATGCTTAAAACATTTCCCACATTCTGAACATTTAAACGGCTTCTCTCCCGTGTGAGTTCTCTGATGTACTATAAAAGTGGACCTCTGGCTATAACACTTTCCACATTTAGTGCATGCATATGGCTTCTCTCCTGTGTGAATTCTCTGATGTATCCTAAGAGATGATTTGTTAGTGAAGGATTTCCCACAATCTGAACACACATGCGGTTTTTCACCTGTATGAAAATTCATGTGATCGTTAAGATCAGGTTTATATGTAAAACATTTCCCACATTCTGAGCATTTGAATGGCTTCTCTCCTGTGTGAGTTCTCTGATGTACAATAAGAGCTGATTTGGTAGCGAAGGATTTCCCACATTCTGTACATATGAATGGCTTCTCTCCTGTGTGAGTTCTCTGATGATCAAGAAGAACAGATTTTCTACTAAAAGATTTCCCACATTCTGTACATGTAAATGGCTTTTCATCACTGTGAATCTTCAGGTGTCTGGCAAGACTACATTTAGTTTTAAAATGTTTCCCACATTCTGAACATGGAAAAGTTTCCTCCGGTCTATCTCCAGAACTTTCCATGACAATTTGTGACAGATTTTCTTCTATTTCATAACAAGGAGATAAAAACTGAGATCCATGAGGGCCGCTCATACAGTCTTCATCTGAAAAAAAAAAAAAAAAAAACATTTTTTTTTATTCTATACCATGAATAATCCACCAGATTTATTGTTCAGATGCCGTGAGATCTCAGGGTACCATGGGGTTGCTATAGAGGCTTGGCCAAATACAGAGGAAGGTTCTATATACAGTAATACAGAAGTATTACAGTACATGGTACAAAGGATCAAGTGATATCAGTTTCAAGTCTCGTTTTGAGACATTAATACATAAAAAAAATGAAAGTTTGCAAAAATTGTGTAAAACAAATTACAGTTAAACCCCCCCCAAAAAAAAAACAAAAAAAAAAACACATTTTCAATTTAATTAAAAAAAAAAAAAAAAATGTGCATGTAATCCCAAACTATTCAAATCGAAGAATTATGAAGATAATCTTGTTTCCCTTAGTCCTAACAGCGGCACAAAATGGGGTATTTTCTGCCCCTGTGTGCTGGTAGGACAGGTGGATTTTTAATTAGCCAAATTAAAGACACATGGCTTGACCCCTTAAGAGGGCACAGATACCTCCCCCCTGCATGTAAATATAAGAGTAATAATACAACAATATTATAACAATATATATTTCAGGGCGGGAAGACTTGTTCCGTTGTTAGGACTAAGGGAAACAAGATTATCTTCATAATCCTTCATTCCCTGTCGTCCTTACCAGCGGCACAATACGGGGAGATAACAAGTAATCACCTAAGGTGGGACTTCACCGCAGACTGAGCTTAACACTGCTCGCCCAAAAGCGGTGGCTTCTGAAGTACGTGAGCTCAGGCAATAATGACTTACAAAAGTCGACTCAGAAGACCAAGAGGCAGCCGCACATATTTGGTCTAAGGGCAGAGCCGTATTCTCCACCCAAGACGTAGAGACAGCTCTTGTCGAGTGAGCCTTAAGGAGGGCAGGCGGCAGTAACCCCTGAGCTGCAAAGGAAGCTTTTATAGCCTCCCTAACCCACCGTGATATAGAAGCTTTGGAGGCCTTGAGGCCTTTTTGACTCCTAATATAGTTGACTAGGAGGTTCTCCGACCTCCTGAAGGAGAGAGTGTACAGAGACATCTGACCAAATCCAGCATATGAAATTTTTCTTCTTCTGGGGAAGAAGGAGAAGAATAGAAGACAGCTAAATAAATTAACTGGTTCTTATTAGTACTGGATGGAACCTTGGGCCTGAAGCCCGGGAGAAATCTCAGTTGCACTCGATCCTCAAAGGAGGAAATATACGAGGCTTCAGAGGAGAGTGCCTGATGCTCTCCCACTCTCTTCGCCGATGTTATGGCGAGAAGAAACGTGACTTTGAATTTTAGATTCACCTCATCCAGAGGCTCAAAGGGGCAATGCAAAGTGCCGATAAGACCACACTGAGGTCCCATTGGTGGACAGGAGCAGCAACTGCTGGTCTCAACCTAGGTGCCCCTTTTATAAAGGTGCTCAGTAAAGGTTCCTGAGACAGACGCCTCCCCAGATAGGCAGACAAATTGGCTACATGTACCTTCAGAGTGGAAGCAGCAAGCCCTTTGTGTAGGCCGTCCTGAAGAAAATCCAGGATCACCCTCAATGGGGGATCGGAGGAGTCCACTCCATGTTCAAGACACCAGGCATTGAAGATGTTACCAATCCTACGGTAATTCCAGTTTGTTGAATCAGCTCTGGCACTTGCAAGAATCTTCAGGACGCCTTGAGACAGTCCTCTATTCCTTAATAGGGACTGGTCAACCTCCAGGCTGTCAGGTTGAATCTCCTCAGATCCTGGCATCTCAGCTCTCCTTCGCTCACCAGATCTGGGGGGGGGGGTAAACCTCAAATACATGCCTTGACTCATCCACATGAGCTGGAAAACCAAGTCCTTTTTGGCCAGAATGGGATTATGGCAATTCCCAAGACTTGGTCCGGTCTTATTATCATCAATACCTTTGGTATGATGGGAATTGGAGGGAAGATTTAAATCAGCCTGAACCTCCACGGGATGGACAGGGCATCCACTACCAGGGGGTTGTCTTCCTGGTACAGAGAGCAGAAGGTTTCCACCTTGGTGTTGAGTCGGGTTGCCATAAGATCGACCTCCGGGAGACCCCATCTTTGGACGATTTGTTGGAACACATCTTGATTGAGAGACCATTCTCTTGATACAGTGATACCCCGACTCAATTGATCCGCTACTATGTTCAGGGAGCCCTTGATGTGAACAGCGGATAAGTGGGACAGGTTCTTCTCTGCCCACAAGAAAATTAGGTTTGCCTCTATCAGAAGGGCTGGAGATCTGGTGCCGACTTGCTTGTTGAGGTAAATTACTGTGGTCGTGTTTTGACCGCACCTTGACTGCTTTCCCTTTGAGGAAGGGTACGAAGTGACAAAGTGCCAGATAGACTGCTCTCAGCTCTTTCAAATTAGATGTTCCCTCCACTGGATTCCTCCATCGACCTTGAATGGTCGACGGGTATTGGGAGAAAGGTAGATCTTCTTGTGCAGTCCCAGTGG
This sequence comes from Leptodactylus fuscus, assembly GCF_031893055.1. NCBI lineage: Eukaryota > Metazoa > Chordata > Amphibia > Anura > Leptodactylidae > Leptodactylus > Leptodactylus fuscus. The sequence continues at coordinate 282,666,576 of NC_134266.1, forward strand.
AGACCTGTTCCAGGCACTCAACACTTCCATCTGGAAGGGACGCAAATGCCATAAAGCCCAAGGGACCGCCTTGGCCGAGGAGGACATCAGGCCGAGGACTCGCATAGTGGTGCGAATTGTGACCCGCCGGGTCCGGAGAAGAAATCGGGCGGCAGCTTCTGTCCTTGCATCTTCTGTGAGGTCGAGGTAGGTAACAACGAACAGGCCTTGCAGTCTGAGGATGGCAGCGACAGGTGTAACTATCTTGGTGAAGACATAAGGGGCTGATGATATGCCGAAGGGAAGTGCAGTGAACTATAGGTGCTCTCTGTGGCCGGCCATGATGACAGCAATCCGAAGGTACTTTCTGTGCGGTTGGTAAATAGGAATATTAAGATAGGCGTCTTTTAAGTCTAGCGTGACCATGGCTTCGTCCTACAGGAGAAAAGTTGTTGCCGAGTCTATGGACTCCATCCTGAAAGGCTTCCTTTTGATGTAGCGACTGAGATATCTCAAGTCGATTATCATGCGCCAGCCTCCTGTGGATTTTGGAACAAGAAAAACTGGAGAGTAAACCCCCAGACCAATTTCTGAGGGAGGAACCCTTTCTAGGGCTCCTTTTGAGATGTACTCTGTCACTGATGTTTCTTGGCAGGACTATTGTATAGCCGGCAGCTGCCGGGTGATGATAAAGCGGTTGCAAGGAGGCTGGATGAACTCTATCGCATAGCCTTGATGAACAACTTGAAGGACCCATGGATCTGAGATGTTTTGACTTTATGAAGCAGAAAAGAGGGAAAGTCGACCCCTACCAGAGGATTTAGCCACAGAGCAGCGTCCCATCAAAAATTAGATTTTTTCTTGGGCTCTTCCCTGGAGCCCTCATGTCCAGCTCCTCTAGGACGATACCTAGGGCAACTTTGGGATTGTTAGGATCTGTAGTGTGATGTAGAACCTCGACCTCTAGAAGAGGGAGGTCGTCTGCCTCTAGAGCAGTGGTTCTTAACCAGGGTTCAATCGAACCCTAGGACCTATGCACGGTTCATTTTGTGTACCAGTAAAAAAAAACAAAAAAAAAACAAACATATACCTATTTCTTGAATTAGGAAAAAAAAAATAATATTGAGTTATCACTAAAGAAGGGTTCGGTGAATGTGCATATGAAACTGGTGGGTTCCGTACCTCAAACAAGGTTAAGAACCACTGCTCTAGAGGCTTGGGGAAGCGACTTACCTCTACCTTCGTCCAGCCCCTCCATCAGTTCGTCCAGCCCCTGGCTAAAAACCTTCCCTGGCTCAAAGGGAAGGGAGCACAATGCAAATTTCAAGGTGGCGTCAGCCCTCCAGGGTTTGAGCCACAAGGGCCTCCTGGCGGCGGTGGTCAGTTCCATTGATTTGGACACTAGTTTGTGCTGTTGTCTTGATGCCTCTCTAAGGTAATCTGTAGCCAGATGTAAATCGCTCATGGAGGCAAGGATATCGTCCCGGTTTACCCCAGCATCAATATCCCGTTCCAAACTGTCAAGACGAGCCCTCAGATTGTCAGCCACTTCAGTAGTAGCGATGGCCACCGAAGCCTGGGCAGACGCAGAGGCATATGCCTTCTTCAGGGTGGAATCCACCCTCCTATCCAGGAGGTCCTGGAGATTTCAGCCATCGTCCAGGGGAACCACGGTTCGTTGGGATAACTTGGAGACAGCTAAGTCCACCTTAGAGGGAGGTCCCCAACACTCCAGCTGTGAGGGGTTTATAGGGTATACAGACTTGAAGGCTCTTGTGGTAACATAGGCTTTCTCTAGCTGCTTCCATTCTTGTTCCATCATGCTTGCTGGCCATGGAAGCATCCACATGAAAGGCCCTCCGTGCTCCAGAGGTGGATGTGGAAGCTTCCCTGTCAACATTCTGGTCTCACGACCAGATGGACTTCAGCAGTCTGTGGGTTTTAGCCCGATGGAAGATAGGTTTGCTGGTACTTGAGGATTGTTCGCCCGATGATCTGGACTCGTCCTCAACTTGAAGCCTTTCCATAGAGGGTAATGATACAGATCGCCTTTCCAGAAGTTGTTTTTTTTTTAGCTGAGATAGGGACATACTGATATCTTTAAGAGAATCATTCTGAAACCAAAAAAGGATGCTTTAATAGCCAAAGTGAAAACATTCCACGTAAATGGCTGCCATACTCGCCATATACTCCTTGACCTTGGAAGCTTCCTCTAGGGGAGGACCTCTACACTGATGGCAACATGACCAGTCATAGCCTAGGATAGAATCGGCAATTAGTCATGCCACTATACTGGATGGAATGACAAAAGACTGCAAAACCTACCATCAGGAAGTGGAATGTCACAATCAATACAGTCCGGATGTCTTCTTTTTGAAGACTTTCTCCTCCTCCCATGGTCATCAGGAGGTGTAGTGGAGGACGACATAGTTGGACGATTTGAGAACACACTGGTGAAAAATCACCTGTGCAAAAACAACATGGGTGAAAGGAGAAACAATAAGCTGGAAAGTAATATTAGTGTTAACTAACAACTTGTCAAAGCTGCTTAGGAATAGCACAAGCCTGAATTCAGCAACGGCGGATGCAAAACACCTAGAAATCTTAAGGAACCCTCCAGCATAAGCTTAGAGGGCAAGGAAGGGCCAGGGATTAACACAATTGAGCTTTACCTTAAAACGGGAGAAAAAAACCTGTTCCTTTTGCCTCCTCCTAAGCCTCAGATCCCATAGAGGCAGACTAGGCTGTGAAAAAAACCCTGTTGTGCAGAAGAATCGGGCCCCAACAGCTTCCTGCCGCCAGAGCCTAGGCCACACCGGAAGTTGGTCCCAGCAGAAACCGGCTGGCACAGGAAAGGTCCGCTAGTGAGCGGTGGGAGGACTTTGCACAACAAAGCAGTGGTGGGGAAGGAGGGAGGAGGGAAAGGAGGAAGGTTTGGGAGACATAACTTCTCACCACTAACACCACTTCTTTCTACAGGCAGAAAGAAGCGTAAACAAGATAAGAAAAAAAAAAAAAGATAGAAAGGGACAAGAAGCCAGGACCCAGGTAAGCCCCTTGTCCTGACCCCTTACGAGGACCCCCGAGTCCTCTTTCACCTGTCCTGGTCCACACAGGTCACAAAAAAAAAAAAAAAAAAAAAAAAAAAAAAAAAACCACGCAGGGAGTCAAGCCATGTGTCTTTAATTTCACTAATTAAAAATTTGCCTGTCCTAACAGCACACAGGGGCAGAAAATACCCCGTATTGTGCCACCGGTAAGGACGACAGGGAAATAATGGTATTTATCCAATACGATGAAGGGGAAAAAAAAAATAAAGTAGTTACCACAATGAGCAAAAAGTTATTAAAAAAATTGCAGATAACCAAAAACTGGTGTCAACAAAAACTACAACTTACCTTACAAAAAAACCCTCATTTGTAGCTCAGTCAACAAGAAAAGTTACAGACAACAGAATAGAGATTCTCTGAGCCAAATGCTTATTATAGTTAAAGGGATCCTATCATTTAAACACTTTTTTTTCTAGTTGACACGTCGGAATAGCCTTAAGAAAGGCTATTCGTCTCTTACCTTTATCAGTCGCCTCCGGCCCGCCGTTCGGTAGAAATACAGATTTTTCACCGGTATGCAAATGAGTTATTTCACAGAACTGGGGGTGGGCCCCAGCGCTCAGACAGCACTGGGGGCGTCCCCAATGCTGCCAGAGAACTCTCTCCAGCGACGCCTCCATCTTCAACAGCAACCAACTCTTCTGCGTATTCTTCCGGCTGGGGGTCACACTCCAGCGCCTGCGCAGTCGGCTCTGCCATCGGGATGCAAGCAAGAGCCAATTGCATAGGACAGCCAGCGGCCATTTTTTTGGAAGCCTCTACGCGTGCATGCGCAGTACGCTCCTGTTGTTCTATGGAGATATGACCAGTAGAGATGAGCGAACAGTAAAATAGTCGATATTCGTTTTGAATAGCCGCTCAATATTCGACTATTTGAACGAATATGGAACCTTATTATAGTCTATGGGGAAAAATGCTTCGTTTCGGGGGATCCCACCATTCAACTCAGGAGAGTCACCAAGTCCACTATCACACCCCAGGAAATGATGCCAACACCTCTACAATGCAACTGGGACAGCAGGGGAAGCATGTCTGGGGACATTTCACAAGCCCAAGTCACTGTATTACGTCGGGATCCCTGTCAGCTTGCGATATGTGGGAGCTGACTTTTTCCCATAGGAATACATGGACCAGCGTTGATTGGCCATAGTACAGCATTCATCCAATCAATGCTGCTTCTGCTGGAGGAGGCGGAGTCTAAGATCCATCTACAGCAGTTTCCATTGTGGTCCGATCTCAGATGTAGCAGTGCTGACACAGCACTGCTACACGGAGAAGCGGCAGAGCTGAGTGTGCAGCATGGTTCAACGCACACTCAGCACACTGAACCATCCTGCACACTCAGCCACATTCAGGCCCAGGCCGCGAACCACAACTACCGCTATTATACTCAGGGGTCTTTTCAGATCCCCGAGAATAATAATTGGAGCCCCAAGACAGTTGAGGGAACATAAACACTGTTAATCACCTCACCTGGATCCGGGCTTATATGGTAATGTCCCAGACCACGTGACTTCTAGGACATTACCAGAAAGGCCTGAAGCCTGTGCTAGGAGTAACACCGGATCCTAGAGAGGTGAGTAACAGTGTTTATTGTTATTTCACCTTCCCTGGGTCTCTGATTATTATACTCCAGGGTCTAAAAGACCCCAAAGTATAATAATAGTTCATGGGTGGTCCACAATGGGGTATAATAGAGTTGGGTAGGCAACTGTGGGGCATAATAGAGGCCGCAGGAGACGCTGTGGGGCATAATTCCAGGTGCAAGGGACATTAATTAAAACGTTGATTGGGCACATTACAAATGAAAGGGGCATTATATATATATGGGGGGGTTGGGTGCGTGGAGAAGTGAGGAGTCAAAGATATCTGTGTTGCAAACTTTACAGGGTCAAGTCACAGCTGCAAGAACTGGTCATGGCAGTCCAAGGGGAAGAGACAGAAAATGTGGGAAGACGTCTCCTGTGAGTAACAAAATATTACAGTGAATGCACTACAGTAATGTTACTACTTGCACCCCAACCCCACCCCCCATATTCAGTTTTCAGTCGGGGGGGGGGGGGGGTGTCTTTTGATCGTCTACCTCAGACAGCACCGAGGCTAGGCTCACCACTGCAATGTATAAAAGAAGAAGAAAACACAAGATGGATGAAAGGCTCTTACCCTTCTCGGACACTGATATGGGGATCTCCAGGCCACTCGTCCTTCTACTGTCATCACTGTCCTGTAAAGATCCAACATGAAGGACGTGAGAAGAAGAAGATCCGGAGTTTATGTTGATAACTTGCGGGTCAATGATACCTTCTATTATACATGACAGTAATGTGTTATCCTTAGCAGCAGCTGACTGGCATTGTGCTGTTATTTAGTCCATGATTTCCATCTACACTGCACAACTAGACATTTATCTACACTTAAGTGCAAAAGTAGGAAAAAAGTGATTAAAACCGCATAGGTTTCATTGTGGCTGACATGTTTCGACACGTCTGTGTCTTACTCATAGCCCAATTGGGCTATGAGTAAGACACAGACGTGTCGAAACATGTCAGCCACAATGAAACCTATGCGGTTTTAATCACTTTTTTCCTACTTTTGCACTTTTGTTCCTGTCTATGGAGTGTTTTTTAATCATTATGGATTAAAAGTTATTTTTTAAAGAAATATTCCTGGTAGAGCGGATCCTTCTATCAATTCATTTTGTCTGTACCTATACACAAGCCTTAGTCTGAGGTTTGGATCGTGCACCCAGGTTACTTGAAATCGACAAGCCAAAGGAAGGTGGTAAGCTATAAGCTTTCTTTTTTTCTTCTATTTATCTACACTGAAGATCAACTACCAAGTCGATGTCCAAACAGGTGGAAGTTCACCACAATCTATTATGGAACCAGAAACCATTTGTAGCCACGACCGAGCACAGCCAACAATATCATCCAATAGAGCGGACACTCCACTGCTGCTGAGACGTGTAGTAGAAAGCTTCATGGCATCAATCTATAGAGGATTTACAGACATCTCAGCTTCATCTACCTGAAATAGACGGAAATCAGGGACTAAATAACAGCACAATGCCAGTCAGCTGCTGCTAAGGCTAACACATTACTGTCATGTATAGAAAGAGTCATTGACCTGCGAGTTCTCCACATTATCTTACTGCTGTACATATCATTAGTTCTGCATCTTCTAGAAAATCGCAACGTCAGTTATCACTGCGGAAACCCTGGAATATTCTGTGCAGGGAAAATAAGCCAGAAAGTCCAGAGAGGAAAACTCTGCCGACCTGTGGAAAGTGTTACAGAGAGGAAAACAAACAGCAGCGGCAGCGGCTCTTCTGTGATAGCGGGAACACTGCTGAGAATAGTGGCGGAGGTCCCAATATCATCTAGTCACAGCGGCCACTTAATATCATCTGAGACAGAGCATGAATTGTTTGGGGTCATTAAAAGCCCAAAAGATTCGGAACATTCAGGTCAAATCCAGATCTAAATGAACCGATTTGCTCATCTCTAGTCTGAGATCCTCCTTAGTTGTCCAGTTTTCCCCAAATACCATATATCATCATTACATTCACACAGACAAAGATACAGGAACAGCGGGGAGTAGTCGCCCATTATATACAGAGCGAGGGGCAGTCGCTGTATACGGAGAGTGCGGGGCGGTCAGTATATATACTGGGGGTCCTTTATCATTTTCACTTTTTATACCTCGGCATTCTGTGCACCTAATTTACTAAAAAGGCTCAATTGTGTAAAAAATTTTGCACAAAATTCACCTAAACTTGTGATTCCCCTACTGTCAGATATTTGGGGTGTTTTACACTACTCATGTCCTGGACTGCAGTCACATGTCTATTTTTTGCCACCTTTTTAAAAACAGGGAATTTCATAACCGTATTGTAAAATGTTACCCCAGATAGGCCACGCCCACTATCCCCAACAATACAGTAAAGTGAGGAATCTGCTGTAAAATCCTTCAGAATAGACACAAACACCTGATCCATTTTACACACAGAGGAGGAAACTTACAAGAAGGGGCAGAATTAGAAGGAGAAGGTACAAGAGGCCGATAAATGCCCCAGTGACTGGAGCAGCATTGCTGGGGTCTCTACAGTTACCATGCTGGGAGTTGTAGTCCTGCAGGAGCGGTAAGATGGAAGTGTTCCTGCGGCTCTGTACAACCGCCATCATCTCCTGACAGCCTGCGGCTGGGGGTTGTAGTCTCTGACTAGCCAGCTACTGTAATGTGTACAGGGCACAGGTCTATCCAGTAGTGAGGTGAATGCACTGACCTGCAGGTTAATAGCGCCCCCCACTGACACCGCTCACACAGCCACAGAGTCAGAGCAGGAGGAAGAATCCAACTTCAAGGAGGAGGAACCGGTCATGTGACAGCAGGAAGGGAAGGGGCGGAGCTAGCTAGTGACTGACAACTGAGCTGTGGGTGCAGGTGTCAGGTAGTCAGACTACAGATTTACTGAGATTGGGCGGGACAGTCCATGCAGTGGTGATCTATATGATCTGAGCTGCAGTAGTGCAGACACAGGGATCAGAATGTAATGAAAGGCCCCAAAATAATATACATACCTCCCAACTTTTGAAGAACCGAAAGAGGGACAAAATAAGGCAAATTAGCCACGCCCACTTTTGTGTTGACTCCGCCCATTCGTTAATTTTTCATGTGCCCGCACACAGTATAATCCTCCTACAGTCACCCATAAATTATATGTCCCCCTCTATCTTTCCCCTAGTTTCATATACACCCTTCATCTGCCCCCAGATTCATGTCCCCTCCATCTCTGCCCTCAGATTCATGTCCCCCATCTCTGCCCCCAGATTCATGTCCCCTCCATCCCTGCCCCCCGATTCATGTCCCCCATGTCTTCCCCCAGATTCATGTCCCCTCCATCTCTTCCCCCAGATTCATGTCCCCTCCATCTCTTCCCCCAGATTCATGTCCCCTCCATCTCTACCCCCAGATTCATGTCCCCCCATGTCTGCCCCCAGATTCATGTCCCCTCCATCTCTACCCCCAGATTCATGTCCCATCTCTTCCCCCAGATTCATGTCCCCCCTCCATCTCTGCCCCCAGATTCATGTCCCCCCTCCATCTCTGCCCCCAGATTCATGTCCCCCCATCTATGCCCCCAGATCACGATTTGGGTGACATGTCCTACGGTCCCGGTTGGAGAGAGGTATGTCCCGATTCAGGTCAGCTCCTTGCTTCAGCCGCATATGTGTCAGCGAGAGAGGTGCGCAGAGAGCGGCGAGGGAGCGGAGGAGAAGGTAAGTTTAATGTGGAGGTGGAACCGTGAAACTGGGGGCAGAGATGGAGAGGACAGCATGACACTGGGGGCAGAGATGGAGAGGACGGCATGACACTGGGGGCAGAGATGGAGAGGACGGCATGACACTGGGGGCAGAGATGGAGAGGACGGCATGACACTGGGGGCAGAGATGGAGAGGACGGCATGACACTGGGGGCAGAGATGGAGAGGACGGCATGACACTGGGGGCAGAGATGGAGAGGACGGCATGACACTGGGGGCAGAGATGGAGAGGACGGCATGACACTGGGGGCAGAGATGGAGAGGACGGCATGACACTGGGGGCAGAGATGGAGAGGACGGCATGACACTGGGGGCAGAGATGGAGAGGACGGCATGACACTGGGGGCAGAGATGGAGAGGACGGCATGACACTGGGGGCAGAGATGGAGAGGACGGCATGACACTGGGGGCAGAGATGGAGGGACATGAATCTGGGGGCAGAGATGGAGGGGACATGAATCTGGGGGCAGAGATGGGGGGACATGAATCTGGGGGCAGAGATGGAGGGACATGAATCTGGGGGCAGAGATGGAGAGGACGGCATGACACTGGGGGCAGAGATGGAGAGGACGGCATGACACTGGGGGCAGAGAGGGAGGGACATGAATCTGGGGGCAGAGATGGAGGGGACATGAATCTGGGGGCAGAGATGGGGGGACATGAATCTGGGGGCAGAGATGTGGGGACATGAATCTGGGGGCAGAGATGTGGGGACATGAATCTGGGGGCAGAGATGTGGAGACATGAATCTGGGGGCAGAGATGGAGGGACATGAATCTGGGGGCAGAGATGGAAGGACATGAATCTGGGGGCAGAGATGGGGGGACATGAATCTGGGGGCAGAGATGGAGAGGACATGAAACTGGGGGCAGAGATGGGGGGACATGAATCTGGGGCAGAGATGGGGGGACATGAATCTGGGGGCAGAGATGTGGGGACATGAATCTTGGGGCAGAGATGTGGGGACATGAATCTGGGGCAGAGATGTGGGGACATGAATCTGGGGGCAGAGATGTGGGGACATGAATCTTGGGGCAGAGATGTGGGGACATGAATCTGGGGGCAGAGATGGAGAGGACATGAAACTGGGGGCAGAGATGGGGGGACATGAATCTGGGGGCAGAGATGGAGGGACATGAATCTGGGGGCAGAGATGGGGGGACATGAATCTGGGGGCAGAGATGGAGAGGACATGAAACTGGGGGCAGAGATGGGACATGAATCTGGGGGCAGAGATGGGGGGACATGAATCTGGGGGCAGAGATGTGGGAACATGAATCTGGGGGCAGAGATGTGGAGACATGAATCTGGGGGCAGAGATGGGGGGACATGAATCTGGGGGCAGTGATGGGGGGACATGAATCTGGGGCAGAGATGGAGGGGACATGAATCTGGGGGCAGAGATGGAGGGACATGAATCTGGGGGGCAGAGATGGAGGGACATGAATCTGGGGGCAGAGATGGAGAGGACATGAAACTGGGGGCAGAGATGCGGGGACATGAATCTGGGGGCAGAGATGCGGGGACATGAATCTGGGGGCAGAGATGTGGGGACATGAATCTGGGGGCAGAGATGTGGGGACATGAATCTGGGGGCAGAGATGTGGAGACATGAATCTGGGGGCAGAGATGGAGGGACATGAATCTGGGGGCAGAGATGGGGGGACATGAATCTGGGGGCAGAGATGGAGGGACATGAATCTGGGGGCAGAGATGGGGGGACATGAATCTGGGGGCAGAGATGGGGGGACATGAATCTGGGGGCAGAGATGGAGAGGACATGAAACTGGGGGCAGAGATGGGGGGACATGAATCTGGGGGCAGAGATGGAGGGACATGAATCTGGGGGCAGAGATGGAGGGACATGAATCTGGGGGCAGAGATGGGGGGACATGAATCTGGGGGCAGAGATGCAGAGGACATGAAACTGGGGGCAGAGATGGGGGGACATGAATCTGGGGGCAGAGATGGGGGGACATGAATCTGGGGGCAGAGATGTGGAAACATGAATCTGGGGGCAGAGATGTGGGGACATGAATCTGGGGGCAGTGATGGGGGGACATGAATCTGGGGGCAGTGATGGGGGGACATGAATCTGGGGCAGAGATGGAGGGACATGAATCTGGGGGGCAGAGATGGAGGGACATGAATCTGGGGGCAGAGATGGGGGGACATGAATCTGGGGGCAGAGATGGAGAGGACATGAAACTGGGGGCAGAGATGGGGGGACATGAATCTGGGGGCAGAGATGGGGGGACATGAATCTGGGGGCAGAGATGGGGGGACATGAATCTGGGGGCAGAGATGTGGAGACATGAATCTGGGGGCAGAGATGGAGGGACATGAATCTGGGGGCAGAGATGGAGGGACATGAATCTGGGGGCAGAGATGGAGGCGACATGAAACTGGGGGCAGAGATGGAAGGGGGACATGAAACTGGGGGCAGATGAAGGGTGTATATGAAACTGGGGGAGAGATAGAGGGGGGACATATAATTTACGGGTAACTGTAGGAGGATTATACTGTGTGCGGGCACATGAAAAATTAACGAGTGGGCGGAGTCAACACAAAAGTGGGTGGGGCTAAATTTTGTCCCTCTTTCAGTTCTTCAAAAGCTGGGAGGTATGCTGAGGTAATACTGCAGTATATATGATATATCAGCTATATACTGCAGTGTGTGAGGTAAATACATGAGAGGACTGTGTGACTGTATATATCCTGAGGTAATACTGTAGTATATATGATATATCAGCTATATACTGCAGTGTGTGAGGTAAATACATGAGAGGACTGTGTGACTGTATATAACCTGAGGTAATACTGCAGTATATATGATATATCAGCTATATACTGCAGTGTGTGAGGTAAATACATGAGGGGACTCTGTGGCTGTGGTTTGCTGCATGTAGTGATCATTCACCGTATACTGCTGCTCAAACTGACTCCGACATGTGCAAAAGTATCACATAACAACCATGAAACAAGGGAGAGGCTGTCAGGTGATGCTACAACGTCACAGGCAGTGTCATAGTCATACACACGTCTACCATCGCAGAAGAGTCTGTATTTCCTGGTGAAACAAAATGGTGGCCATTTTCTCACAGTACGGCCATTTTTTTTTTTTGACCAAAGTAAATTACACTGCAATTCTATGGCCCTTGGGATTATCTGCACAATCCCCAGTGATGTAGCTGCCTGCTCTCAGAGGGGGAGGGAGGGGCTGGAAGCAGCTCTGAGTTGTTTGTGTCTGATAAGTAGCGGAGCTTCTCAGATAGGGGAGGTGAGAGCTCCGGGATTTCTGAGCTCTTATCAGCCGGTTTAATTGAATTTGGCTGATAAGGGCTGAGATAGGGAGTCCATTACCTGTGTATGTAATGCAAACTGACTTAAATCCAGCTCTGCTACATCAGCTTCACACTCTGGTAATTCATTTACAACCAATCCTGTGCAAGTGAAACCCCACCCACCAATGTGCTGAGAAAAGCAGGAAGTGAAGAGAGCACAACACCCTGCAGGTTATTGAACAAGCGTCATGGGAATACCCCTTTAAGGCTTAATATCTCTGTCCCTAGGCACAACTAGAGAGACCTATGGAAGACGCCGAGCCTGTTATTTCATCGGCCATATTCACACAAGACTAAAAACCAGCCGTCACATGAACATTTCCCAGTCAGTGACCGTCTACGTTACTATTCAGCTCTGTTTTTATGACAAGGTGTTTGTGAGGTCCAGTAACAAAATACATCATGTCCTATTTCTGGCCATATTACACAGGTCACTTATGGACTCAATTCTATGAGGGATCCATGAAAAATGAGTGACCAATGGATGCAAAATGGCTGTGAGGAACGGATATTTTATTTGTTTGTTTTTTTTAAATGGTCTGTGTGAATACATCCTTTCTTATCCTGTGTAAGGGGGTTAACAGTTCCGATCCCTACACCCACCCCAATCACTCCCCGCCCCTGCAGATATCACTATTCCGAGGAGAACCAATGGACCCCTACTCACACCCTCATGGAAAGTGACACATTTCATTTACGATACACAAGAGATCTCAAAAACAACCAAAATTATGAAAAAGATCTTAAAACTTTATTATCACAAGTAAAATAATCCATATACAGAGGAAAAACTAAATAAAACATTGTGAGCCTGTCTGAGCGAAGCAGAAGGAACCTGCACCAAGGGGGCAAATACTTTATATCATATAATGGTAGACGAGGATTTCCCAAAAAAGACCATTAAAAAGGAACCAAATTATAATTTTCAGAACTATTAATAGTGGAGAGTCGGCCCAGTAAGGCACATTAGTAGGTGCCGGTCCTGGCAGGTGTCCACTCCATGGTGGCAGCTTCTAACTCTGGAAATACAACTCCATGTTAGGCTGAGGGGATATCTTTTGTGGACAGCTACCCGAAAAGACTTCTCAAATCTTCAAAATATTTGGAAAGTCCACGATGTACAAGATGAAGAATGAAAATTATTTACACAAAGAGCCAGAAGTAGTTGTCTCCATGGCCTGTGTAGTGGCCGGGGCAGTCACTGCAGCTCAACGACCCTTGACTTTACTCGGCCACTACACAGGGCGAGGTGCCAGCTGCTTACAGCCCGGTGTTATGTATAGAATGGGCACTGGAAGCGGCTCCATACAGCTGATCGATGAAGGAACTGGCAGGTGACCCCATCAATCAGGTTTTACGGCCTAGACTATTCCAATGGCAGGCCATAAAATCTGTATTCTTAGACAACCCTTTTAATATGGCTGCCCAGAGGGATAACAATGAAAACTCAAATACTGCCTAAAACACTTCTCAAATTCTGAATACATAATTTTTTTTTATAAAAATCATTATTTACCATTTAGGACATGGCACTGGATTCCTTCTTAGCTCCAAGCATGACATTTTTCCCACATTCAGGACATGAAGATTACTTCTCTCCTGTGTGAGTTCTCTGATGGTTTTGAAGAGTACTTTTATACTTAAACCATTTCCCACATTCTGAACATTGAAATGGCTTCTCCCCAGTGTGAACTTTCAGATGTACTTTAAGATTGGACCTCAGACTAAAAGACCTTCCACATTTAGAACATGTATATGGTTTCTCTCCTGTGTGAGTTCTCTGATGGTTTTGAAGAGTACTTTTATGCATAAAACATTTCCCACATTCTGAACATTTAAACAACTTCTCCCCAGTGTGAACTTTCAGATGTACTTTAAGATTGGGCCTCCGACTAAAAGACCTTCCACATTTAGGGCATGTATATGGTTTCTCTCCAGTGTGAATCCTCTGATGTCCTTTAAGATGTGATTTGCTAATGAAACATTTCCCACATTTAGAGCATTTATATGGCTTCACTCCTGTGTGAATTCTCTGATGTTCCACAAGAGCTGATTTTGTAGCGAAGGATTTCCCACATTCTGTACATGTGAATGGCTTCTCTCCTGTGTGAGTTCTCTGATGATCAAGAAGAACAGATTTTCTACTAAAAGATTTCCCACATTCTGTACATGTAAATGGCTTTTCACCTCTGTGAATCTTCAGGTGTCTGGCAAGACTACATTTAGTTTTAAAATGTTTCCCACATTCTGAACATGGAAAAGTTTCCTCCGGTCTATCTCCAGAACTTTCCATGACAATTTGTGACAGATTTTCTTCTATTTCATAACAAGGAGATAAAAACTGAGATCCATGAGGGCCACTCATACAGTCTTCATCTGAAAAAAAAAAAAAAAAAAAGTACATTTTTTTTATTCTATACCATGAATAATCCACCAGATTAATTGCTCAGATGCCATGAGATCTCAGGGTACCATGGGGTTGCTATAGAGGCTTGGCCAAATACAGAGGAAGGTTCTATATACAGCAATACAGAAGAAGTGTTACAGTACATGGTACAAAGGATCAAGTGATCTCAGTTTCAAGTCTCGTTTTGAGACAGTAAATACATAAAAAATAAAAGTTTGCAAAAATTGTGTAAAACAAATTGACTCCTCCTCAACTTGAAGCCTTTCCATAGAGGGTAATGATACAGATCGCCTTTCCAGACGATGTTTTTTTGAGCTGAGATAGGGACATACTGATATCTTTAAGAGAATCATCCTGAAAACCGAAAAAGGATGCTTTAATAACCAAAGTGAAAACATTCCACGTAAATGGCTGCCATACCCACCATATACTCCTTGACCCATGCTACGTCGTCTCTAGTGGAAGCTTCCTCCAAGGGAGGGCCTCTACACTGACGGCAACGTGACCAGTCATAGCCTAGGATAGAACCGGCAATTAGTCATGCCACTATAGGGGATGGAAAGAATTCAGCTTTACCTTAAAACGGGAGAAAAAAAATTGTTCCTTTTGCCTCCTCCTAAGCCTCAGATCCCATAGAGGCAGACTAGGCTGTGAAAAGAATGCTGTTGTGCAGAAGAATCGGGCCCGACGGCTTCCTGCCGCCAGAGCCTAGGCCGCACCGGAAGAGCGCACCCGGAAGTCGGTCCCAGCAGAAACCGGCTGGCACAGGAAAGGTCCGCTAGCGAGCGGCGGCCAGCACTGAAGACAGTTCAGAAACATGAAGATGTCGGCCGTGAGTACCACAGAAGAGGAAGGAGGGAGGAGGGAAAGAAGGAAGGTTTGGGAGACAGAGTCCTCTTTCACCTGTCCTGGTCCACACAGATCACAAAAAAAAAAAAAAAAAAAAAAAAAAAAAACACGCAGGGAGTCAAGCCATGTGTCTTTCATTTCGCTAATTCAAAATTTGCCTGTCCTAACAGCACACAGGGGCAGAAAATACCCCGTATTGTGCCACCGGTAAGGACGACAGGGAAATAATGGTATTTATCCAATACGGTGAAGGGGAAAAAAAAAAATAAAGTAGTTACCACAATGAGCAAAAAGTTATTAAAAAAATTGCAGATAATTAAAAACTGGTGTCAACAAAAACTACAACTTACCTTACAAAAAAAACCTCATTTGTAGCTCAGTCAACAAGAAAAGTTACAGACAACAGAATAGGGATTCTCCGAGCCAAATGCTTATTATAGTTAAAGGGATCCTATCATTTAAACACTTTTTTTTCTAGTTGACACGTCGGAATAGCCTTAAGAAAGGATATTCGTCTCTTACCATTATGAGTCGCCTCCGGCCCGCCGTTCGGTAGAAATACAGATTTTTCACCGGTATGCAAATGATTTCTTTCACAGCACTGGGGGCGTCCCCAATGCTGCCAGAGAACTCTCTCCAGCGACGCCTCCATCTTCAACAGCAACCAACTCTTCTGCGTATTCTTCCAGCTGGGGGTCACACTCCGGCACCTGCGTAGTTTGCTCTGCCACCAGGATGCAGGCAAGAGCCAATTGCACAGGACGGCCGGTGGCCATTTTTTTTGGAAGCCGTTACGCGCGGAGATATGACCAGTAGAGATGAGCGAACAGTAAAATATTCGATAATCGTTTCGAAAAGCCGCTCAATATTCGACTATCCGAATGAATATCGAACCCCATTATAGTCTGTGGGGAAAAATGCTTTGTTTCAGGGGATCCCACCATTCGACTCAGGAGAGTCACCAAGATCACTATGACACCCCAGGAAATGATGCCAACACCCTGGAATGCAACTGAGACAGCAGAGGAAGCATGTCTGGAGGCATCTAACAAGCCCAAGTCACTGTATTATGTCGGGATCCCTGTCAGCTTGCGATATGCGTGAGCTGACTTTTTCCCATAGGAATGCATTGACCAGCGTTGATTGGCCGAATGCTGTACACTGGCCAATCAACGCTGGTTCTGCTGGAGGAGGCGGAGTCCAAGATCCATCCACAGCAGTTTCCATTGTGGTCCAATCTCAGATGTAGCAGTGCTGACACAGCACTGCTACACGGAGAAGCAGCAGAGCTCAGCACACACGGAGATGCAGCAGAGCTGAGTGTGCAGCATGGTTCAGTGTGCTGAGTGTGCGTTGAACCATGCTGCACATTCAGCTCTGCTGCTTCTCCGTGTAGCAGTGCTGTGTCAGTACTGCTACATCTGAGATCGGATCACAATGGAAACTGCTGTGGACGGATCTTAGACTCCGCCTCCTCCAGCAGAACCAGCATTGATTGGCCGAATTCTGTACACTGGCTAATCAACACTGGTCAATGCATTCCTATGGGGAAAGAAAGTCAGCTTGCGCATATCACAAGCTGACAGGGATCCCGACCAGATAAAGCCCCAAAGAGCTGGGTGAGTGACATTCCGCCCTAAATAAAGGTAACCCCTAGCTAACCCTCCTGTACATCTGTCCCTGTCTCACAGTCACATAGTTCACAGTCTCAAATTAATCGAATGTTAAATTCACCATTCGTCTAAAGTGGAGGTCGCCTGATTTCGGCCGCCAATTCCTTTTTCCGATGCCTCTGTTGTCGTAGTTCCTGTCCCACCTCCCCTGCACAGTTATTGGTGCAAAAAAAAAACGCGCTAGGGAAGGTGGGAGGGGATACGAATTTTTACTGCGTTTGCCTCGTGGTATTCGATTGTAATCTAATACCTCGAATGGCCTGAGATTCAATCGAACGGTGTTCTCTCATCGCTAATCACCAGAAATAATACAAAAAATTATCCATTTTGGAAAGAGAAGATAAAAATTACAAAGAAAACCTTAAAAGGATCTTGTCATTAGAAACCTTTTTTACAATAAATACACTAAGGAATAGTCTTAAGAAAGGTTATTCTTCTCTTACCTTTATTATTCTGATCCGCACCGCCGTTCTAGAGGAATATCTTCTTTCTTGCCTATGTAAATGAGTTTTCTGGCAGGGGTGTCCCCTTTGCTGCTTGAAAACTCTCCAGCGATGGCCTCTGTCTTCTTCACCTTCTCCGCCTCTTCTTCCGCGCTCCTCTCCTGTTTGGCCACAGGAAAATGGCAGACAGACATGCACAGTCAGCGCTTTTGGACCAAGAGAGGAGGAGCGCGAGAGAAAAGGTGGAGGCGTTGAAGACGACAGACCATCACTGGAGAGTTTTTAAGCAGCCCTGGGGATGTCCCTGTGAGAAAACTCATTTACATAGGGAAGAAGAAATTCCTCAGGAAGGGCGGTGCAGATCAGATTAATAAAGGTAAGAGAAGAATAACCTTTCTTAAGACTATTCCTACGTGTATTTATTGTAAAAAGGGTTTCTAATGACAAAATTCCTTTAAAGATATAAGACAGACAATACCCAACACATGAGGCACAGACAGAATCATCCAGAATAAGGCCACGCACCCCAATGTGCAGCTCATCCATTGCCTCGTCCAGGATACCACATACTGGGGCGTAGATCAACGACAATTCACCAAACTGATTATTCACCTAAGACATGATTCCCCCTCAGCCCTCAACAACCCAAACAGCAGAGTCACAAGGAGAGAGAAGGATTTACATACACACCGTCTGCAATGCAGGGCCGCACCTCTAATGAGGCGAGGTGAGGGGGCCGTCTCGGGCGGCACTTTCAGTGGGGCAGCAATTTGACTAGTTTATTTTTTAGTTTATTTTTTCTAAACTAGCGCAGGACAATCCACTGTGAAAACGAACTGAGCGGCCCTGTCCTGGGCTGGCTTAGACCGTCTCAGCACAGGAGGTGTCCTCATGCAGCAGCAAGGGATCGCAAGGGAGGTAAGTAAATTTTTGCAAAAAATATTTTTAATAGGCCGCTACCAGCTGGTGTATCCCCAGCAGGTAGTGGCGTATTTACCTACCTCCCCGGGCCTGGTTATGGCATGGGCAGACACAGGCCCAGGCCGCGAAACACAACTACCACTATTATACTCAGGGGTCTTTTCAGATCCCCGAGAATAATAATCGGAGCCCCAAGAGAGGTGAGGGAACATAAACACTGTTAATCACCTCACCTGGATCCGGTGTTACTCCTAGCAGGCTTTGGGCTTATATGGTAATGTCCCGGACCACGTGACGTCTGGGACATTACCACAAAGGCCTGAAGCCTGTGCTAGGAGTAACACCGGATCCTAGAGCGGTAACAGTGTTTATTGTTACTTCACCTTCCCTGGGTCTCTGATTATTATACTCCAGGGTCTAAAAAGACCCCAGAGTATAATAATAGTTCATGGGTGGTCCACAATGGGGCATAATAGAGTTGGGTGGGCAACTGTGGGGCATAATAGAGGCCGCAGGGGCCGGTGTGGGGTATAATTCCAGGTGCAAGGGACATTTATAAAAACGTTGATTGGGCACATTATCAGTAAAAGGGGCATTATATATAGATATATGGGTCGGGTACGTGGAAAAGTGAGGAGTCAAAGATATCTGTGTTGGAAACTTTACAGGGTCAAGTCACAGCTGCAAGAACTGGTCATGGTGGTCCAAAGGGAAGAGACGGGAAATGTGGGAAGATGTCTCCTGTGAGTAACAAAATATTACTGTAGTGCATTCACTGTAATGTTACTACTTGCACCCCAACCCCACCCCCCATATTCAGTTTTCAGTCGGGGGGGGGGGGGTGTGTCTTTTGATCGTCTATCTCAGACAGCACCGAGGCTAGGCTCACCACTGCAATGTATAAAAGAAGAAGAAAACACAAGATGGATGAAAGGCACTTACCCTTCTCGGACACTGATATGGGGATCTCCAGGCCACTCGTCCTTCTACTGTTATCACTTTCCTGTAAAAATCCAACATGAAGGACGTGAGAAGAAAGAAGATCCTGAGATTATGTTGATAACTCGCAGGTCACTGATACCTTCTATTATACATGACAGTAATGTGTTAGCCTTAGCAGCAGCTGACTGGCATTGTGCTGTTATTTAGTCCAGGATTTCCATCTACACTACACAACTAGACATTTATCTACACTGAAGAGCAATTACCAAGTTTATGTCCAAACAGGTGGAAGTTCACCACAATCTATTATGGAACCAGAAACCATTTGTAGCCACGACCGAGCACAGCCAACAATATCATCCGATAGAGCGGACACTCCACTGCTGCTGAGACGTGTAGTAGAAAGCTTCATGGCATCAATCTATAGAGGATTTACAGACATCTCAGCTTCATCTACCGGAAATAGACAGAAATCCGGGACTAAATAACAGCACAATGCCAGTCAGCTGCTGCTAAGGCTAACACATTACTGTCATGTACAGAAAGAGTCATTGACCTGCGAGTTCTCCACATTATCTTACTGCTGTACATATCATTAGTTCTGCATCTTCTAGAAAATCGCAACGTCAGTTATCACTGCGGAAACCCTGGAATATTCTGTGCAGGGAAAATAAGCCAGAAAGTCCAGAGAGGAAAACTCTGCCGACCTGTGGAAAGTGTTACAGAGAGAAAAACAAACAGCAGCGGCAGCGGCTCTTCTGTGATAGCGGGAACACTGCTGAGAATAGTGGCGGAGGTCCCAATATCATCTAGTCACAGCGGCCACTTAATATCATCTGAGACAGAGCATGAATTGTTTGGGGTCATTAAAAGCCCAAAAATTCGGAACATTCAGGTCAAATCCAGATCTAAATGAACCGATTTGCTCATCTCTAGTCTGAGATCCTCCTTAGTTGTCCAGTTTTCCCCAAATACCATATATCATCATTACATTCACACAGACAAAGATACAGGAACAGCGGGGAGTAGTCGCCCATTATATACAGAGCGAGGGGCAGTCGCTGTATACGGAGAGTGCGGGGCGGTCAGTATATATACTGGGGGTCCTTTATCATTTGCACTTTTTATACCTCGGCATTCTGTGCACCTAATTTACTAAAAAGGCTGAATTGTGTCAAAAATTTTGCACAAAATTCACCTAAACTTGTGATTCCCCTACTGTCAGATATTTGGGGTGTTTTACACTACTCATGTCCTGGACTGCAGTCACATGTCTATTTTTTGCCACCTTTTTAAAAACAGGGAATTTCATAACCGTATTGTAAAATGTTACCCCAGATAGGCCACGCCCACTATCCCCAACAATACAGTAAAGTGAGGAATCTGCTGTAAAATCCTTCAGAATAGACACAAACACCTGATCCATTTTACACACAGAGGAGGAAACTTACAAGAAGGGGCAGAATTAGAAGGAGAAGGTACAAGAGGCCGATAAATGCCCCAGTGACTGGAGCAGCATTGCTGGGGTCTCTACAGTTACCATGCTGGGAGTTGTAGTCCTGCAGGAGCGGTAAGATGGAAGTGTTCCTGCGGCTCTGTACAACCGCCATCATCTCCTGACAGCCTGCGGCTGGGGGTTGTAGTCTCTGACTAGCCGGCTACTGTAATGTGTACAGGGCACAGGTCTATCCAGTAGTGAGGTGAATGCACTGACCTGCAGGTTAATAGCGCCCCCCACTGACACCGCTCACACAGCCACAGAGTCAGAGCAGGAGGAAGAGCCCAACTTCAAGGAGGAGGAACCGGTCATGTGACAGCAGGAAGGGAAGGGGCGGAGCTAGCTAGTGACTGACAACTGAGCTGTGGGTGCCGGTGTCAGGTAGTCAGACTACAGATTTACTGAGATTGGGCGGGACAGTCCATGCAGTGGTGATCTATATGATCTGAGCTGCAGTAGTGCAGACACAGGGATCAGAATGTAATGAAAGGCCCCAAAATAATATACATACCTCCCAACTTTTGAAGAACCGAAAGAGGGACAAAATGGGGCAAATTAGCCACGCCCACTTTTGTGTTGACTCCGCCCATTCGTTAATTTTTCATGTGCCCGCACACAGTATAATCCTCCTACAGTCACCCATAAATTATATGTCCCCCTCTATCTTTCCCCTAGTTTCATATACACCCTTCATCTGCCCCCAGATTCATGTCCCCTCCATCTCTGCCCTCAGATTCATGTCCCCCATCTCTGCCCCCAGATTCATGTCCCCTCCATCCCTGCCCCCCGATTCATGTCCCCCATGTCTTCCCCCAGATTCATGTCCCCTCCATCTCTTCCCCCAGATTCATGTCCCCTCCATCTCTACCCCCAGATTCATGTCCCCCCATGTCTGCCCCCAGATTCATGTCCCCTCCATCTCTACCCCCAGATTCATGTCCCATCTCTTCCCCCAGATTCATGTCCCCCCTCCATCTCTGCCCCCAGATTCATGTCCCCCCTCCATCTCTGCCCCCAGATTCATGTCCCCCCATCTATGCCCCCAGATCACGATTTGGGTGACATGTCCTACGGTCCCGGTTGGAGAGAGGTATGTCCCGATTCAGGTCAGCTCCTTGCTTCAGCCGCATATGTGTCAGCGAGAGAGGTGCGCAGAGAGCGGCGAGGGAGCGGAGGAGAAGGTAAGTTTAATGTGGAGGTGGAACCGTGAAACTGGGGGCAGAGATGGAGAGGACAGCATGACACTGGGGGCAGAGATGGAGAGGACGGCATGACATGGGGCAGAGATGGAGAGGACGGCATGACACTGGGGGCAGAGATGGAGAGGACGGCATGACACTGGGGGCAGAGATGGAGAGGACGGCATGACACTGGGGGCAGAGATGGAGAGGACGGCATGACACTGGGGGCAGAGATGGAGAGGACGGCATGACACTGGGGGCAGAGATGGAGAGGACGGCATGACACTGGGGGCAGAGATGGAGAGGACGGCATGACACTGGGGGCAGAGATGGAGAGGACGGCATGACACTGGGGGCAGAGATGGAGAGGACGGCATGACACTGGGGGCAGAGATGGAGAGGACGGCATGACACTGGGGGCAGAGATGGAGAGGACGGCATGACACTGGGGGCAGAGATGGAGAGGACGGCATGACACTGGGGGCAGAGATGGAGAGGACGGCATGACACTGGGGGCAGAGATGGAGAGGACGGCATGACACTGGGGGCAGAGATGGAGAGGACGGCATGACACTGGGGGCAGAGATGGAGGGACATGAATCTGGGGGCAGAGATGGAGGGGACATGAATCTGGGGGCAGAGATGGGGGGACATGAATCTGGGGGCAGAGATGGAGGGACATGAATCTGGGGGCAGAGATGGAGAGGACGGCATGACACTGGGGGCAGAGATGGAGAGGACGGCATGACACTGGGGGCAGAGAGGGAGGGACATGAATCTGGGGGCAGAGATGGAGGGGACATGAATCTGGGGGCAGAGATGGGGGGACATGAATCTGGGGGCAGAGATGTGGGGACATGAATCTGGGGGCAGAGATGTGGAGACATGAATCTGGGGGCAGAGATGTGGAGACATGAATCTGGGGGCAGAGATGTGGAGACATGAATCTGGGGGCAGAGATGGAAGGACATGAATCTGGGGGCAGAGATGGGGGGACATGAATCTGGGGGCAGAGATGGAGAGGACATGAAACTGGGGGCAGAGATGGGGGACATGAATCTGGGGCAGAGATGGGGGGACATGAATCTGGGGGCAGAGATGAGGGGACATGAATCTGGGGGCAGAGATGGAGGGGACATGAATCTGGGGGCAGAGATGTGGGGACATGAATCTTGGGGCAGAGATGTGGGGACATGAATCTGGGGGCAGAGATGTGGGGACATGAATCTTGGGGCAGAGATGTGGGGACATGAATCTGGGGGCAGAGATGGAGAGGACATGAAACTGGGGGCAGAGATGGGGGGACATGAATCTGGGGGCAGAGATGGAGGGACATGAATCTGGGGGCAGAGATGGGGGGACATGAATCTGGGGGCAGAGATGGAGAGGACATGAAACTGGGGGCAGAGATGGGACATGAATCTGGGGGCAGAGATGGGGGGACATGAATCTGGGGGCAGAGATGTGGGAACATGAATCTGGGGGCAGAGATGTGGAGACATGAATCTGGGGGCAGTGATGGGGGGACATGAATCTGGGGGCAGTGATGGGGGGACATGAATCTGGGGCAGAGATGGAGGGGACATGAATCTGGGGGCAGAGATGGAGGGACATGAATCTGGGGGGCAGAGATGGAGGGACATGAATCTGGGGGCAGAGATGGAGAGGACATGAAACTGGGGGCAGAGATGCGGGGACATGAATCTGGGGCAGAGATGCGGGGACATGAATCTGGGGGCAGAGATGCGGGGACATGAATCTGGGGGCAGAGATGTGGGGACATGAATCTGGGGGCAGAGATGTGGAGACATGAATCTGGGGGCAGAGATGGAGGGACATGAATCTGGGGGCAGAGATGGAGGGACATGAATCTGGGGGCAGAGATGGGGGGACATGAATCTGGGGGCAGAGATGGGGGGACATGAATCTGGGGGCAGAGATGGAGAGGACATGAAACTGGGGGCAGAGATGGGGGGACATGAATCTGGGGGCAGAGATGGAGGGACATGAATCTGGGGGCAGAGATGCAGAGGACATGAAACTGGGGGCAGAGATGGGGGGACATGAATCTGGGGGCAGAGATGGAGGGACATGAATCTGGGGGCAGAGATGGAGGGACATGAATCTGGGGGCAGAGATGGGGGGACATGAATCTGGGGGCAGAGATGCAGAGGACATGAAACTGGGGGCAGAGATGGGGGGACATGAATCTGGGGGCAGAGATGGGGGGACATGAATCTGGGGGCAGAGATGTGGAAACATGAATCTGGGGGCAGAGATGTGGGGACATGAATCTGGGGGCAGTGATGGGGGGACATGAATCTGGGGGCAGTGATGGGGGGACATGAATCTGGGGCAGAGATGGAGGGACATGAATCTGGGGGGCAGAGATGGAGGGACATGAATCTGGGGGCAGAGATGGGGGGACATGAATCTGGGGGCAGAGATGGAGAGGACATGAAACTGGGGGCAGAGATGGGGGGACATGAATCTGGGGGCAGAGATGTGGAGACATGAATCTGGGGGCAGAGATGGAGGGACATGAATCTGGGGGCAGAGATGGAGGGACATGAATCTGGGGGCAGAGATGGAGGCGACATGAAACTGGGGGCAGAGATGGAAGGGGGACATGAAACTGGGGGCAGATGAAGGGTGTATATGAAACTGGGGGAGAGATAGAGGGGGGACATATAATTTACGGGTAACTGTAGGAGGATTATACTGTGTGCGGGCACATGAAAAATTAACGAGTGGGTGGAGTCAACACAAAAGTGGGTGGGGCTAAATTTTGTCCCTCTTTCAGTTCTTCAAAAGCTGGGAGGTATGCTGAGGTAATACTGCAGTATATATGATATATCAGCTATATACTGCAGTGTGTGAGGTAAATACATGAGAGGACTGTGTGACTGTATATATCCTGAGGTAATACTGTAGTATATATGATATATCAGCTATATACTGCAGTGTGTGAGGTAAATACATGAGAGGACTGTGTGACTGTATATAACCTGAGGTAATACTGCAGTATATATGATATATCAGCTATATACTGCAGTGTGTGAGGTAAATACATGAGGGGACTCTGTGGCTGTGGTTTGCTGCATGTAGTGATCATTCACCGTATACTGCTGCTCAAACTGACTCCGACATGTGCAAAAGTATCACATAACAACCATGAAACAAGGGAGAGGCTGTCAGGTGATGCTACAACGTCACAGGCAGTGTCATAGTCATACACACGTCTACCATCGCAGAAGAGTCTGTATTTCCTGGTGAAACAAAATGGTGGCCATTTTCTCACAGTACGGCCATTTTTTTTTTTTGACCAAAGTAAATTACACTGCAATTCTATGGCCCTTGGGATTATCTGCACAATCCCTAGTGATGTAGCTGCCTGCTCTCAGAGGGGGAGGGAGGGGCTGGAAGCAGCTCTGAGTTGTTTGTGTCTGATAAGTAGCGGAGCTTCTCAGATAGGGGAGGTGAGAGCTCCGGGATTTCTGAGCTCTTATCAGCCGGTTTAATTGAATTTGGCTGATAAGGGCTGAGATAGGGAGTCCATTACCTGTGTATGTAATGCAAACTGACTTAAATCCAGCTCTGCTACATCAGCTTCACACTCTGGTAATTCATTTACAACCAATCCTGTGCAAGTGAAACCCCACCCACCAATGTGCTGAGAAAAGCAGGAAGTGAAGAGAGCACAACACCCTGCAGGTTATTGAACAAGCGTCATGGGAATACCCCTTTAAGGCTTAATATCTCTGTCCCTAGGCACAACTAGAGAGACCTATGGAAGACACAGAGTCTGTTATTTCATCAGCCATATTCACACAAGACTAAAAACCAGCCGTCACATGAACATTTCCCAGTCAGTGACCGTCTACGTTACTATTCAGCTCTGTTTTTATGACAAGGTGTTTGTGAGGTCCACTAACAAAATACATCAGGTCCTATTTCTGGCCATATTACACAGGTCACTTATGGACTCAATTCTATGAGGGATCCATGAAAAATGAGTGACCAATGGATGCAAAATGGCTGTGAGGAACGGATATTTTATTTGTTTGTTTTTTTTAAATGGTCTGTGTGAATACATCCTTTCTTATCCTGTGTAAGGGGGTTAACAGTTCCGATCCCTACACCCACCCCAATCACTCCCCGCCCCTGCAGATATCACTATTCTGAGGAGAACCAGTGGACCCCTACTCGCACCCTCATGGAAAGTGACACATTTCATTTACGATACACAAGAGATCTCAAAAACAACCAAAATTCTGAAAAAGATCTTAAAACTTTATTATCACAAGTAAAATAATCCATATACAGAGGAAAAGCTAAATAAAACATTGTGAGCCTGTCTGAGCGAAGCAGAAGGAACCTGCATCAAGGGGGCAAATACTTTATATCATATAATGGTAGACGAGGATTTCTCAAAAAAGACCATTAAAAAGGAACCAAATTATAATTTTCAGAACTATTAATAGTGGAGAGTCGGCCCAGTAAGGCACATTAGTAGGTCCCGGTCCTGGCATGTGTCCACTCCATGGTGGCAGCTTCTAACTCTGGAAATACAACTCCATGTCGGGCTGAGGGGATATCTTTTGTGGAAGGCTGAACGAGAAGACTTCTCAAATCTTCAAAATATTTGGAAAGTCCACGATGTACAAGATGAAGAATGAAAATGATTTACACGAAGAGCCAGAAGTAGTTGTCTCCATGGCCTGTGTAGTGGCCGGGGCAGTCACTGCAACTCAACGACCCTTGACTTTACTCGGCCACTACACAGGGCGAGGTGCCAGCTGCTTACAGCCCGGTGTTATGTATAGAATGGGCACTGGAAGCGGCTCCATACAGCTGATCGATAAAGGAGCTCTCGGGTGGCCCCATCGGTCAGGTTTTTATGGCCTAGACTATTCCAATGGCAGGCCATAAAATCTGTATTCCTAGACAACCCTTTTAATATGGCTGCCCAGAGGGATAACAATGAAAACTCAAATACTGCCTAAAACACTTCTCAAATTCTGAATATATAATGATTTTTTTTTAGGACATGGCACTGGCTTCTTCCTTATGGGAATGATCGAGAGAATAAGCAAAATCTGATTTATGGGTAAAATATCTTATTTTATGATCTGTTTATCTAATATTTACCTTGTGTATATTTTCAGAGACTTCTCAATATCGAGTTCCAACCGTGAAATATTTCCCACATTCAGGACATGAAGATTACTTCTCTCCTGTGTGAGTTCTCTGATGGTTTTGAAGAGTACGTTTATGCATAAAACATTTTTCACATTCTGAACATTTAAACGGCTTCTCCCCAGTGTGAACTTTCAGATGTTCTTTAAGTCTAGACTTCATACGAAAAGACTTTCTACATTTAGGGCACATATATGGTTTCTCTCCAGTGTGAACCCTCAGATGTCCTTTAAGATATGATTGATTAGTGAAACATTTCCCACATTCAGGACAAGAATATGGCTTCTTTCCTGTGTGAGTTCTCTGATGTACTATAAAAGTGGACTTCTGTCTATAACACTTTCCACATTTAGAGCATGTATATGGCTTCTCTCCTGTGTGAATTCTTTGATGTTCTATAAGAGATATTTTCGTAGTGAAGGACTTCTCACAATCTGAACATACATGCAGTTTTTCACCTCTATGAATTTTCAAGTGACGGTTTAGATTAGATTTATATGTAAACCACGTCCCACATTCTTTACATATGAATGGCTTCTCTCCTGTGTGAGTTCTCTGATGTACAATAAGAGCTGATTTGGTAGTGAAGGATTTCCCACATTCTGTACATATGAATGGCTTCTTTTCTGTGTGAGTTCTCTGATGATTAAGAAGAGCAGATTTTGTGCTAAAAGATTTCCCACATTCTGTACATGTAAATGGCTTTTCACCACTGTGGGTTTTCAGATGACTGATAAGATTAGATTTAGTATTAAAATGTTTCCCACATTCTGAACATGGAAAAGTTTCCGCCGGTCTATCTCCAGAACTCTCCATGACAATTTTTGACAAATTTTCTTCTACTTCATAACAAGAAGACAAAAACTGAGATCCATGGGGGCCGCTCATACAGTCTTCATCTGAAAATAAATAAATTAAATTTAAATTCATACCATGAATAATCCACCAGATTAATTGCTCAGATGCCGTGAGATCTCAGGGTACCATGGGGTTGATATAGAGGCTTGGCCAAATACAGAGTAAAGTTCTATATACAGTAATACAGAAGTATTACAGTACACGGTACAAAGGATCAAGTGATCTCAGTTTTAAGTCTCCTTTTGAGAAAGTAAATAAATTAAAAATTGAAAGTGTGCAAAAATTATGTAAAAAAAAAATAGTTGGAAAAAAAAACAAAAACACTTTCCTATTTCAAAAAAAAAAAAATTGCATGTAATCCCAAACTATTCAAAAATAATGTTATTTATCCAATATAGTGAAAGAAAAAAAATAAAATTACCACAATGAGCAAAAAGTGATCAAAAAAATTGCACATACCAAAAACTGGTGTCAACAAAAACTACAACTTGCCTTACAAAAAAAACAAAAAAACAAACAAACCTCAGTTGTAGCTCAGTCAACAAAAAAGTAAGAGAAGTTACAGAGAACAGAATTCGGGGTCTCCGAGCCAATTGTTTATTATAGTTAAATAAAGTTTTATTCAGTTATAGCGATAAAACTGATATAAATATGGGATCCCTGAGATTGTAATAACCCCCCGGAAAAGGCCACCATGTCATTAGTAATGCAGATTGAAGGCCATAAAAAAAAAAAAAAAAAAAATTACTAAATTTTAAGTTTTTTCCATGCACCCTCCAAAACCTTAATATGATCTAATCAAAATATTACATGTACCCCAAACCTAAAAAAATACACCTTATCGCACAAATAAGCAGCCCTTATATAGAGACCACCAAAAAAAAAAAATACAAAAAATTATCCAATTTGGAAAAAGATGATAAAAATTATGAAGAAAACCTTAAAGGTGCCATTAGAAACCCTTTTTACAATAAGTACACGCAGGAATAACCTTAAGAAAGACAATTCTTCTCTTACCTTTATTATTTTGATCCGCACCGCCCTTCCTGAGGAATTTCTTCTTTCTTCCTTACTCAAATGAGTTTTCTCGCAGGGGCGTCCCCAGTGCTGTCTGAAAACTCTCCAGCGATGGCCTCTATCTTTTTCACCGCCTCCACCTCGTCTTCCGTGCTCCTCTCCTGTTTGGCCACGGGAAAATGGCCGACAGACATGCGCAGTTGGCACTTTTGGACCAAGAAAAGAGGAGCGTAAGCCATGTCATTTACCGGGATAAAAAACAACCCGTGTGTGAATTGAGGTTACAAACTATGTGCCAAATTTCATCCAAATCCGTTCAACCCTTTTTGTGTGACTGAGGAACAAACATCCAAACACACAAACTATCCCATTTATAATATTAGTAGAACTGCGGAAACCCTGGAATATTCTGTGCAGGTCAAATAAGCCAGAAAGTCCAGAGAGGAAAACTCTGCCGACCTGTGGAAAGTGTTACAGAGGAAAAAACAACACACACACAATGCCTTTACACCGCAGTCTTTTCGCATCGCTTTCTGTCTGTGGTTCGCTCTACTTGGCCTTACCCTAAAGTGGTTTACTAGGAATTCGGTTAGGTCATCTACTGAAGATCTGTGGGGTCATCCCCCTGCCGCTCTCTCTTACAGGTCATGTGATGTCCCGGTCATTGGTCTGAGCTGCGATACCAAGCACTATACAGACGTATCCACCCGTCATCTAATCACAGCGGCCATTTATAGGGGATCTGAGACAAATCAGGAATTGTTTGGTGTCAGTAAAAACTGAACAATTTGAAATATTTGGGTCAAATTCGGCTCTAATCAAACCAATTCACTAAACTCTAGTCCTAGACCCTCCTCAACCGTCCAGTTTTCCTCACACACAATAAATCATCATTACATTCACACTGACAAAGCTACAGGGAAAGCGGAGAGTAGTTGCCCATTATATACAGAACGTGGGCGGGCGGTATATACAGAGAGCGCAGAGTGGTCTGTGTATACAGAGAGTGCGGGGCGGGTGGTATATACACTGGGGATCATGTCTCATTTGCACTTTTTATACCTCGGCATTTTGTGCATCAAATTTACTAAAAAGGCTGAATTGTGTCATAAATTTTGCACAAAATTCACCTAAACTTGTGATTCCACTACTGTCAGATATTTGGGGTGTTTTACACTACTCATGTCCTGGACTGCAGTCGTCTCCTATTTTTGGCACCATTCTGTATAAATCTATAGTAAAATGTTACCCCACATAGGCCACGCCCACTATCCCCAACAATACAGTAAAGTGAGGAATCTGCTGTAAAATCCTTCAGAATAGACACAAACACCTGATCCATTTTACACACAGAGGAGGAAACTTACAAGAAGGGGCAGAAATAGAAGGAGAAGGTACAAGAGGCCGATAAATGCCCCAGTGACTGGAGCAGCATTGCTGGGGTCTCTGCAGTTACCATGCTGGGAGTTGTAGTCCTGCAGGAGCGGTAAGATGGAAGTGTTCCTGCGGCTCTGTACAACCGCCATCATCTCCTGACAGCCTGCGGCTGGGGGTTGTAGTCTCTGACTAGCCGGCTACTGTAATGTGTACAGGGCACAGGTCTATCCAGTAGTGAGGTGAATGCACTGACCTGCAGGTTAATAGCGCCCCCCACTGACACCGCTCACACAGCCACAGAGTCAGAGCAGGAGGAAGAACCCAACTTCAAGGAGGAGGAACCGGTCATGTGACAGCAGGAAGGGGCGGAGCTAGCTAGTGACTGACAACTGAGCTGTGGGTGCAGGTGTCAGGTAGTCAGACTACAGATTTACTGACATTGGGCGGGACAGTCCATGCAGTGGTGATCTATATGATCTGAGCTGCAGTAGTGCAGACACAGGGATCAGAATGTAATGAAAGGCCCAAAATAATATCTAATAGTTCAGATGTCTCCACTGCCCGACCATTGGGCCGGTAACATGTCTGGCTAGTGGTGGTCACTATTTAGGAGCAGCATCAGCAGCAGTGCAGTAAATGCCTGCAGTGTGTGAGGTAATACTGCAGTATATATGATATATACAGCTATATACTGCAGTGTGTGAGGTAAATACATGAGGGGACTCTGTGACTGTATATATCCTGAGGTAATACTGCAGTATATATGATATATCAGCTATATACTGCAGTGTGTGAGGTAAATACATGAGAGGACTCTGTGACTGTATATATCCTGAGGTAATACTGCAGTATATATGATATATCAGCTATATACTGCAGTGTGTGAGGTAAATACATGAGAGGACTCTGTGACTGTATATATCCTGAGGTAATACTGCAGTATATATGATATATCAGCTATATACTGCAGTGTGTGAGGTAAATACATGAGGGGACTCTGTGACTGTATATATCCTGAGGTAATACTGCAGTATATATGATATATCAGCTATATACTGCAGTGTGTGAGGTAAATACATGAGGGGACTTGGTGTCTGTGGTTTGCTGCATGTAGTGATCATTCACCGTATACTGCTGCTCAAACTGACTCCGACATGTGCAAAAGTATCAGTCAGTGTGCGCTTCACCTTATAGTCAGAAATCAAGGGAGAGGCTGTCAGGCGATGCTGCAATGTCACAGGCAGTGTCTGAGTCATACACACATCTACCATCGCAGAAGAGTCTGTATTTCCTTGTGAAACACAATGGCGGCCATTTTCTCACAGTGCGGCCATTTTTGTTTGAACAAAGTAAATTGCTATTTGATCAGTTTTATGAAAACCGAACAATTTGGAATATTCAGAACAAACCTGTCTTAATACAAACCAGTTCACCCATCTCTAGCTGTAATGTAAAATGTCCAGCGTGTGGTAATCTCTTGTAGGAATCTCATCTCTTGTATAGGTGATGATATTTTCCTGCTGTGTGGAGGAGAGCGCCATGTCTGGAGAGGTCGAGTACTGCTGCTCCTGAGTCTTCTTATGCTGGAAGTGTAATGTCCCGGTACTGCTCGTCCCATTCCCTTTAATAGTCCTTGCAGACCGAGATGGTATGGACATTTGCATATAAGGTAAAGAGTTTCCTTCCCCTTCATTCCTTCTATATATTTACCAGTGTTTCTATTTTACCAGATCCAGCACACAGGGGGGGTCTATTAATGTGCCATCTTGTGGATGTTTTTGTGAACTACACCTGCCTATACTTTGCCATTGTAATTTGAGTTGCCAGTGTACAGGAATGTCCAGTATGATCAGGTAACCTTCAGGACCAATCAAGCTCCCTTGACTGGCCTGGAGGAGGAGGAGTAACAGCCCCCTCTAGGGGGTTGGGGACCTTTAGTCTTTTTTCTTTGTGTGGAGCTAGCTGCAGACACAGACACATGGAAAGCTGAAAATGGCAGCCAACTCTCAGAGCACTGCAAGCAGAGATGTCTTTTCCTCTGTACTCAAGATTCTCTTCAGAAGCTCCAAGCTTACAAGCACTAAGGCTTACGGCCTGCTGATCCATACATCTGGGAACCTCACACGTATCTCTCTATTCAAGTAAGTCTTTGGGACAAATCTATATTTAAGAAGCCCATAGCTAGTCTGGCAGAATTCGAGGGTCCCCCACTGCTGGCACTTCTAGTCGCTCCCCTACATACGTGTACCCAGTTTGTTGAGGACTAACCCCCTGGATACAGGCCATCTTTACAAGTATATACAAGTTTAACTACCCAAGCAACTGCTAATTAAACTATCCAAAGCATTCCTGCTCCAAACTCTATCACCTGCTCAATTGGACATACCTACAAAGATCGCTGTATTGTATGTGAAGAATTACTCCATATGTACATTTGTATTACCTTGTCCTCCCCCCGAGACCTGGTTGTCTGTTGTCAGTCAGATATCACATGGGGGTGGGTAGTCGGGGACATCAAAAAGGAGATTTTGTGCACATTTGGGACCCAGGGACCCCCAGAAATCCGGCCACATCTGATATATTACCCGTGATACCAGTCCTGGCCCTCCTGAGTGTTACAGAAGTCCTTGCCAGCTGTGAGGTTTTCTAACACCTTCCCCGGGTTAAAATAAAAAAAATATATGTAAAAATTATCCTGAACGAGCTCTTTAAGGCTTAATATCTCTGTCCCTAGGCCCAACTAGAGAGACCTATGGAAGACGCCGAGCCTGTTATTTCATCGGCCATATTCACACAAGACTAAAAACCAGCCGTCACATGAACATTTCCCAGTTAGTGACCGTCTACGTTACTATTCAGCTCTGTTTTTATAACAAGGTGTTTGTGAGGTCCAGTAACAAAATACATCAGGTCCTATTTCTGACCATCTGATCACATATGGACTCAATCCATGAAAAACGAGTGACCGATGGATACAAAATGGCTGTGAGAAATGGACAATACTTTTTTTTTTTTTTTTTAAATGACCTGTGTGAATATATCCTCTTATCCTGTGTAAGGAGGTTAACAGTTCCGATCCCTACACCCACCCCAATCACTCCCCATCACTGCAGATATCACTATTCTGAGGAGAACCAGTGGACCCCTACTCACACCATCATGGAAAGTGACACATTTCATTTACACATACACAAGAGATCTCAAAAACAACCAAAATTATGAAAAAGATCTTAAAACTTTATTATCACAAGTAAAATAATCCATATACAGAGTAAAAACTAAATAAAACATTGTGAGCCTGTCTGAGCACATTAGTAGGTTCCGGTCCTGGCATGTGTCCACTCCATGGTGGCAGCTTCTAACTCTGGAAATACAACTCCATGTCAGGCTGAGGGGATATCTTTTGTGGAAGGCTGAATGAGGAGACTTCTCAAATCTTTAAAATATTTGGAAAGTCCACAATGCACAAGGTAAAAAAAAAGAAAACGATCTCCTCTGATACCAAAGATATCAGCATCTAGTCAAGGTACTTTAAGATTTCTCATTACTTCTATTGGATCTTCTATTACAACAAGACTACACGGATATATTAGAGGAGTTGTCAAAATGTTTTTGTATTTGCAGGCCAACAGGTCAGAACAACTGTTCAGGACCACTCCTGATGCCCATGCTATACTCAAAGAGCCAGAAGTAGTTGTCTCCATGGCCTGTGTAGTGGCCGGGGCAGTCACTGCAGCTCAACGACCCTTGACTTTACTCGGCCACTACACAGGGCGAGGTGCCAGCTGCTTACAGTCCGGTGTTGTGTATAGAATGGGCACTGGAAGCGGCTCCATACAGCTGATCGATGAAGGAACTGGCAGGTGACCCCATCAATCAGGTTTTACGGCCTAGACTATTCCAATGGCAGGCCATAAAATCTGTATTCCTAGACAACCCTTTTAATATGGCTGCGCCAGAGGGATAACAATGAAAACTCAAATACTGCCTAAAACACTTCTCAAATTCTGAATATATAATGATTTTTTTATTTTTTTTAAAAATTACATTTAGGACATTCGCTTATGGCAATCATCGAGCGAATGAGCAAAATATCTTATTTTATGATCTGTTTATCTAATATTTATCTTGTGTATATTTTCAGAGATTTCTCAAGATCGAGCTCCAAGCGTGAAATATTTCCCACGTTCAGGACATGAAGATTACTTCTCTCCTGTGTGAGTTCTCTGATGTTTTTGAAGAGTACTTCTATGCAAAAAACATTTCCCACATTTTGAACATTTAAACAGATTGACCCCAGTGTGAACTTTCAGATGTACTCTAAGATTTGACCTCAGATGAAAAGACCTTCCACATTTAGGGCATGTATATTGTTTCTCTGCAGTGTGAATCCTCTGATGTCCTTCAAGATGTGATTTCTTAGTGAAACATTTCCCACATTCAAGACATGAAAATAGCTTCTCCCTTGTGTGAGTTCTCTGATGTACTAGAAAAGTGGATCTCTGTCTGTAACACTTTCCACATTTAGAGCATGTATATGGCTTCTCTCCTGTGTGAATTCTCTGATGTACTATAAGCGTGGACCTCTGTCTATAACAGTTTCCACATTTAGAGCATGTATATGGCTTCTCTCCTGTGTGAATTCTCTGATGTATCATAAGAGATGATTTTGTTTTAAAGGATTTCCCACAATCTGAACATACATGCGGTTTTTCATCTCTGTGAGTCTTCATGTGACCACAAAGATAAGATTCAGTTTTAAAACATTTCCCACATTCTGTACATTTGAATAGCTTATCTCCTGTATGAGTTCTCAGATGTACTAAAAGCGTGGAGCTCTGTCTGTAACACTTTCCACATTTAGAGCATGTATATGGCTTCTCTCCTGTGTGAACTCTCTGATGTTCCACAAGAGATGCTTTTGCAGTGAAGGATTTCCCACAATCTGAACATACATGCCGTTTTTCACCGCTATGAATGTTCATGTGACTGGAAAGATTAGGTTTATTTTTAAAACATTTCCCACATTCTGTACATGTGAATGGCTTCTCTCCTGTGTGAATTCTCTGATGATCAAGAAGAAGAGAATTTCTACTAAAAGATTTCCCACATTCTATACATGTAAATGGCTTTTCACCACTGTGAATCCTCAGGTGTCTGGTAAGATTAGATTTAGTTTTAAAATGTTTCCCACATTCTGAACATGGAAAAGTTTTTGCCGGTTTATCTCCAGAACCTTCCATGACAATTTGTGACTGATTTTCTTCTACTTCATAACAAGGAGATATACAGTCAGCTCATACAGTCTTCATCTGAAAAAAAAAAAAAAAAAAGTTTGTTTTTTTTTCTTACCATGAATATTTCACCAGATTAATTGCTCAGATGCCGTGAGATCTCAGGGTACCATGGGCTTGGCCAAATACAGAGGAAGGTTCTATATACAGTAATACAGGAGTGTTACAGTACATGGTACAAAGGATCAAGTGATCTCAGTTTCAAGTCTCCATTTGAGACCGTAAATAAATCAAAAAAATTAAAGTTTGAAAAAAATTTGTAAAAAAATATATTACAGTTGGAAAAAAAAACCTTTTCCATTTAAAAAAAAAGTGCATGTAATTCCAAACTATTCAGAAATAATGTTATTTACCATATATACTCGAGTATAAGCCGAATTTTTCAGCCCAGTTTTTGTGCTGAAAAAGCCCCCTTGGCTTATACTCGAGTCAGCAAAAAAAAAAAAAAATTTTGACCAGCCACAACATTAATATTTAGAATCTCCCATAAAATAGTGCATAAAAAAAAAAAAAGTTCTAAATCCCTCCTTTCCCTAGAATACATACAAAAGTAGAAAATTACTGTGAATCACATACACATTAGGTCTCCCTGTGTCTGACAGTGCCCAGTCTACTGAGTATAGGGTATCTGCAGTGCTCCTGTTCTGTCGGGAAGGGGTTAATAGCAGCACTGCAGATCCCCTATATACAGCCAGGCTGAATTCCAAGTGGGGGAAGAAAAAAAAACAAAAAAAACAGTCCTCAAGCTCAGGGAAGGGGCAGACGACCAAAACACCCCCTCCCCTTCCCCAGCACCCAGCAACTACTGCACCCAAAAACTCAGACCATTTTAATTTTTGATATTTTCCAGTAGCTGCTGCATTTCCCCCCCTCGGCTTATACTCGAGTCAATAAGTTTTTTGTGGTAAAATTAGGGGCCTCGGCTTATACTCGGGTCGGCTTATACTCGAGTATATGCGGTATCCAATATGGTGAGAGAATAAAGGGGAAAAAATAATTACCACAATGAGCAAAAAGTGATCAAAAATATTGCACATACCTAAACGTGGTGTCAACAAAAACTACAACTTGTCCTGCAAGAAAAAAAAAAAAAAAAAAAAAAAAAAAAAAAACTCAGCTGAAGATCAGTCAACAAAAAAAGTCTGTGAACCAATTGTTTATTATAGTGAAATAGCGTTTTATTCAGTTACAGCGATAAAACATAATAAAACTGATATAAATATGGGATCCCTGAAATTGCCCCAGTGCTGCTTGAAAACTCTTCAGCGACGGCCTCTGTCTTCTTCACCTCCTCCGTCTCTTCTTCTGCGCTTTTCTCCTGTTTGGCCACAGGAAAATGGCAGATACACATGTTAAGTCGGCGCTTTTTGACCAAGAGAAGAGGAGCGCGAGAGAAGAGGCGGAGGTGCTGAAGAAGACAGAGGCCATCGCTGGAGAGTTTTCAGGCAGCACTGGGGACGCCCCTGCGAGAAAACTCATTTGCGTAAGGAAGAAAGATGATATTTCTCGGGAATGGCGGCGCGGATCGGAATAAAAATAACCTTTCGTCAGACTATTCCTACGTGTATTTATTGTAAAAAGGGTTTCTAATGACAAGATCCCTTTAAACATATAAGACAGACAATACCTAACACACGAGGCACAGATAGAATCATCCAGAATAAGGCCCCGCACCCCAATGTGCAGCTCATCCATTGCCTCGTCCAGGATACCACATACTGGGGCGTAGATCAACGACAATTCACCAAACTGATTATTCACCTAAGACATGATTCCCCCTCAGCCCTCAACAACCCAAACAGCAGAGTCACAAGGAGGAGAAGGAATTACATACACACAGTCTGCAATCAGGGCTGCA
This sequence comes from Leptodactylus fuscus, assembly GCF_031893055.1. Classification (NCBI taxonomy): domain Eukaryota; kingdom Metazoa; phylum Chordata; class Amphibia; order Anura; family Leptodactylidae; genus Leptodactylus; species Leptodactylus fuscus. The sequence goes on from NC_134266.1 coordinate 282,703,849, forward strand.
CCTCCAATGAGGCGAGGTGAGGGGGCGGTCTTGGGCGGCACTTTCGGTGGGACAGAAATTTGACTATTTATTTTATTTTTTCTAAACTAGCACAGGACTAGCACATGTCTTATTGCTGGATGAGGAGGAGGCAGTGGCAGCAGTAAGAGATCGCAAGGTAGGCAAGTGATTTTTATTTAATTTTTTCTCAAATAGGCCACAACCTGCTGGAGTATCCCCAGCAGGTAGCAGCCTATTTATCTACCTTCCTGGACCTGCTCATGTGGGAAGACGTCTCCTGTAAGTAACAAAATATTTCTGCACTGTAATGTTACCACTTGCACCCCAGCCCCGCCCCCATATTCAATATTCAATATTCAATCTGAGGGGGTGGGGGGGGGGGTCTCTTGATCATCTGCCTCAGACAGCACCGGGGCTAGGCTCACCACTGCTGCAATGTTTAAAAGAAGAAGAAAAAACAAGATGGATGAAAGGCTCTTACCAGTCTCTGACACTGATATGGGGATCTCCAGGCCACTCGTCCTTCTACTGTCATCACTGTCCTGTAAAGATCCAACATGAAGGACGTGAGAAGAAAGAAGATCCTGAGATTATGTTGATAACTCGCGGGTCAATGATACCTTCTATTATACATGACAGTAACATGTTATCCTTAGCAGCAGCTGACTGGCATTGTGCTGTTATTTAGTCCATGATTTCCATCTACACTGCACAACTAGACATTTATCTACACTGAAGATCAACTACCAAGTTTATGTCCAAACAGGTGGAAGTTCACCACAATCTATTATGGAACCAGAAACCATTTGTAGCCACGACCGAGCACAGCCAACAATATCATCCAATAGAGCGGACACTCCACTGCTGCTGAGACGTGTAGTAGAAAGCTTCATGGCATCAATCTATAGAGGATTTACAGACATCTCAGCTTCATCTACCTGAAATAGACGGAAATCAGGGACTAAATAACAGCACAATGCCAGTCAGCTGCTGCTAAGGCTAACACATTACTGTCATGTATAGAAAGAGTCATTGACCTGCGAGTTCTGCACATTATCTTACTGCTGTACATATCATTAGTTCTGCATCTTCTAGAAAATCGCAACATCAGTTATCACTGCGGAAACCCTGGAATATTCTGTGCAGGGAAAATAAGCCAGAAAGTCCAGAGAGGAAAACTCTGCCGACCTGTGGAAAGTGTTACAGAGAGAAAAACAAACACACACTATGTCTTTATACCGCAGTCTTTTCGCATCGCTTTCTGGCTGCGGTTCGCTCTGCTTGGCCTTACTCTAAAGTGGTTTACTAGGAATTCGGTTAGGTCATCTACTGAAGATCTGTGGGGTCGTCTCCCTGCCGCTCCCTCTTACGGGTCATGTGATGTCCCGGTCATTGGTCTGAGCTGCGATACCAAGCACTATGCAGACGTAGCCACCCGTCATCTAATCACAGCGGCCATTTAGGGGGATCTGAGACAAATCACGAATTGTTTGGTGTCAGTAAAAACCGAACAATTTGAAATATTTGGGTCAAATTTGGATCTAAACAAACCAATTTGCTCAAGCCCTAGACCCTCCTCAGTATATACAAAGAGCGCAGAGTGGGGAGTGCAGGGCGGGCGGTGTATACACTGGGTGTCCTTTATCATTTGCAATTTTTATACCTCGGCATTCTGTGCATTTACTAAAAAGGTTCAATTGGGTCATAAATTTTGCACAAAATTCACCTAAACTGTCAGATATTTGGGGTGTGTTACACTACTTGTGTCCTGGACTGCAGTCGCCTCTTATTTTTGGCACCATTCTGTATAACTCTATTGGAAAATGTTACCCCAGATAGGCCACGCCCACTATCCCCAACAATACAGTAAAGTGAGGAATCTGCTGTAAAATCCTTCAGAATAGACACAAACACCTGATCCATTTTACACACAGAGGAGGAAACTTACAAGAAGGGGCAGAATTAGAAGGAGAAGGTACAAGAGGCCGATAAATGCCCCAGTGACTGGAGCAGCATTGCTGGGGTCTCTACAGTTACCATGCTGGGAGTTGTAGTCCTGCAGGAGCGGTAAGATGGAAGTGTTCCTGCGGCTCTGTACAACCGCCATCATCTCCTGACAGCCTGCGGCTGGGGGTTGTAGTCTCTGACTAGCCGGCTACTGTAATGTGTACAGGGCACAGGTCTATCCAGTAGTGAGGTGAATGCACTGACCTGCAGGGTAATAGCGCCCCCCACTGACACCGCTCACAGAGTCAGAGCAGGAGGAAGAGCCCAACTTCAAGGAGGAGGAACCGGTCATGTGACAGCAGGAAGGGAAGGGGCGGAGCTAGCTAGTGACTGACAACTGAGCTGTGGGTGCAGGTGTCAGGTAGTCAGACTACAGATTTACTGAGATTGGGCGGGACAGTCCATGCAGTGGTGATCTATATGATCTGAGCTGCAGTAGTGCAGACACAGGGGTCAGAATGTAATGAAAGGCCCCAAAATAATATCTAATAGTCCAGATGTCTCCACTGCCCGACCATTGGGCCGGTAACATGTCTGGCTAGTGGTGGTCACTATTTAGGAGCAGCATCAGCAGCAGTGCAGTAAATGGAGGAGGATGATACAGGGAGATGTGCCCGGCCTGGCAGCTGGAAAAGCGAAAATATCTCCTGATAGGGAAAGGATTCTCTGACCTTACACTGAGGAAGAAACAATAACCTGGACAATCCTGCCAGTTATCCCTGTACGGGAGACAATGCCGCAGCAACAGTGTGTGGGCAAAGTGACAATTTTATAGCAAGACTTTTGGATATGGGATGTCCCTCACTCCTCCCTAAAACCCCCCAAACTACAGGAAATAGTGACTGGAATAAATGCACAAAACACTTTATTTTGGGTGTCAAAATGGCCAGAGCTTTATTAAAAATGCAGAAGTAAAAAAATGACAGAAGAAGTTGGGTGAAGCGCTAGACCATTGGGATTCCCGAATACTGTGAGATCCCCGGCCAGAACGCAATAAAGGGGGCGGCTGTTCCGACTTGTGATTCTAGTAGAGCCAGTACACTTATAAGGGCACCACTGACCCTGTGCTTACCCCCTGTGCCCGCCCCTGGATGACGTTACTATTACCACATCATTCTGGCGGCCATTACCAAAGCTCAGGTTTAACCTCCTCTATTAGTTATTATAAGTCCACAATAACTTGTCTGCAACTTCCACCGGACTCAACCGCCACCGAAGAGGCCATGTGACACCTTAAATGGACTCGACCGCCACCAAACTGATTAGGAATGTACCAGCCTCTAGGAACCCTATATACTACAAGTCCCCATACTACCTGCCCGACAATACCAAGCTATGAATGTGGCTGAAGATGCAACTAAAGTGATCTGGCTGTAGATATGGATATAGATATGACTGTAGATATGAGTGTAGTTAGAAACTAGTAAAGACAAGTAGACTACAATACAATTTCCATAAACCAGTATACATAGGGGATACCGCCATACCACAGACAAGTAATCGCCAACCATTTATGTATATAAGTATATATTTCCTAGTGCTGTTTGATTGCTGGGGACCGCCCCCAGTGCTGCGAAAGAACTTATTTGCATACAGAAGAAAACCAGGATTTCTACCGAACGGCGGTGCGGAGAAGACTTCTAAAGGTAGGAGAAGAATAGCCTTTCTTAAAGAGGATCTTTCATGGTCCAGGGCACAGGCAGTTCCATATACTGCTGAATTCAGCGCACTGTCGGCTTTCCCGATCTGTGCCCCGGGTAAAGCGCTATCGGTCCCGGTATCATAGCTCTTTACAGTCAGAAGGGCGTTCCTGACAGTCAGTCTGGTACGTCCTTCTTCAAAGCAGGGCCTATCGCACTGTACAGTGTGAACGCTCACCACTCACACTGTACAGCGCTTTAGGCGCTGCTGTGGAGACGGACGTACCAGACTGACTGTCAGGAACCCCCTTCTGGCTGTAAAGAGCTATGATACCGGGACCGATAGCGCTTTACCCGGGGCACAGATCGGGAAAGCCGACAGTGCGGTGAATTCAGCAGTATATAGAACTCTTTAAGTCTATTCCTATGTATTAGGGAGAAAAAATTGCATTTTAATTATTGTATCCCTTTAAGATAAATATGAGTTGGTCAATATAAGCGGTCATATATCTTCACTAAGTAAAATCACAGGTCAGCAGAAATGGTCCTTGAAGCTATAAGCTATAATTTTTTCAAAAACATTTTTACCTCCCTCCAGCCGCAGCCACCACCAGCTCAGAGAGCACAATTTATTGCACAGGCATGTGAAGACTGATAGCCATGACCCTAGGGACTTACCCTAACAGGGTCTTCTTAAAATTAATAATTGGTATGGAGCAGGGGGTCCATAACTCCGATAATTACCCCTCCACACCAGGGGGCCATACCTCCAATAATTACCCCTCCACACCAGGGGGCCATACCTCTGATGGCCACCCCTCTACACCAGGGGGCCATACCTACGATGGTTACCCCTCTACACCAGGGGGCCATACCTACGATGGTTACCCCTCCACACCAGGGGGCCATACCTACGATGGTTACAACCCACACCAGGGGGCTATACCTCTGATGGCCACTCCTCCACACCAGGGGGCCATACCTATGATGGTTACTCCTCCACATCAGAGTGTCATACCTCCGATGGTTACCCCTCCACACCAGGGTGCCATACCTCCGATGGTTACCCCTCCACACCAGGGGGCCATCCCTCTGATGGTTACCCCTCCACACCAGGGAGCCATACTTCCGATGGTTACCTCTCCACACCAGGGGGCCATACCACTGATGGTTACCCCTCCACACTAGGGGGCCATATCTCCGATGGTCACCCCTCCACACCAGGGGGCCATACCTCCGATGGTTACCTCTCCACACCAGGGAGCCATACCTCCGATGGTTACCCCTCCACACCAGGGGGCCATCCCTCTGATGGTTACCCCTCCACACCAGGGAGCCATACTTCCGATGGTTACCTCTCCACACCAGGGGGCCATACCACTGATGGTTACCCCTCCACACTAGGGGGCCATATCTCCGATGGTCACCCCTCCACACCAGGGGGCCATACCTCTGATGGTTACCTCTCCACACCAGGGAGCCATACCTCCGATGGTTACCCCTCCACACCAGGGGGCCATCCCTCTGATGGTTACCCCTCCACACCAGGGAGCCATACTTCCGATGGTTACCTCTCCACACCAGGGGGCCATACCACTGATGGTTACCCCTCCACACTAGGGGGCCATATCTCCGATGGTCACCCCTCCACACCAGGGGGCCATACCTCCGATGGTTACCCCTGCACTGGGCTACACCAGAGGTGGTTGCCCATTACTGGCCAAATTATAAGTAACTTCAAGGACAACACACAACAGCTATAGTTTAGGATTATATTTAAGCTAAAGTATTAAGAAAACACTTCAATAAATAACTATATTACATTCTGTTAACCCCTTCCCACCGATGGCATTTTTTTATTTTTGTTTTTCGTTTTTGACTCCCCTCCTTCCAAACCCCATAATTTTTTTAATGTTCCACTCTCTGAGCCATATGAGGTGTTAATGTTTGCGGGACAAATTTTTCTTCATGATGCCACCATTAATTATTCTGTACAATGTACTGGGAAGCTGGAAAAAAATTCAGAATGGGGGGATTTGAGGAAAAAGTGCATTTGTGCGACTTTCTTATGGGCTTCGTTTTTACGGCGTTCACTGTGCAGCCAAAATGACCTGTCCCCTGTATTCTATGTTTTGGTGCGATTCCGTGGATACCAAATTTATATGGTTTTATTTATATTTTAACTCCTAATAAAAATCCCAAATTTTTTTTTTCTAAAAGTCGCCATATTCTGACAGCCATAACTTTTTTTATACTTCCGTATATGGGGATGTATAGGGCGTCTTTTTTGCGGGGCCGGGTGTGCTTTTTATTTTTACCATTTTGGGGAATTGCTTTTGCTTTGATCATAAAAATTTGAATAAAAAGTGAGAGGCAAAACAGTAAAAAAAACACCTTCGGTTTGGCACTTTTGACTTTTTTTCCCGCTACGGCATTTACCGTACAGGAAAAATATTTTTATAGATTTGTAGAGCGGGCGATTTCAGACACAGGGATACATAATGTGTATGTGCTTCACAGTAATTTAAAGGGATCCTATCTTTCAAACAGGCCCCAGCGCTCAACCAGCACTGGGGTGGCCCCAATCCTGCGAGAGAAATCTCCAGCGCCGCCTCCATCTTCGTCTAGAATGAAGTCTTCACCGCATCTTATTCCGGCGCATGCGCGCAGCCACAAGAACAATGCCCGCTTATATTGAGTTTGGAGTGTGTAGTTGATAGGCTGTGATAGTGGAGTAATACTGGGACTTGGGCTTGTTAGATGCCCCCAGACATGCTTCCCCGGCTGTCCCAGTTGCATTCCAGAGGTGTTGGCATCATTTCCTGAGGTGTCATTGTGGACTTGGTGACTCCAATTGGTCAAATTTTGGTTTCCCCTGAAACAAGCATTTTTTTCCCATATAATGGGATTCGATATTTGATCGAATAGTCGAATATTGAGGTCTACTCGAATCGAATTTCGAATATTTCACTACTTGCTCATCTCTAATGGCCAGTATATACAGTACAGTATGACCCATATACAGCCTCAAGAAATTACATATAATTATTAGCTATAACCTATCCCCAGCATGACCAGTATTAGCAAAGAGATGGAGGATATACAGGGATTATCAGTGTGGCCGCCAGTAACATCTGTTATCAGTTATCAGGCTGTCCCTCTCTCACCACAGAGTCTCCATTACATGTGACCCCCAGCTCCACCATAGAGAGACCCTCAGTCCCCAGGACTCATGAACAACCTGCATTATATATAGCCCTAAACTGAATAAGGAAAGGGCTGTGGATTCATTGGCTGAGATCTGGTGTATTTGGTAAATATGCTGACGTTTTTGGTAAGTCCATATAAAAAGGGGGCACGTAGGTGGGCTACTCAACTTCTACAAGTACTGGTGAGAGGAACAGCACCTGCGATGGCAGACACTTTGGAGCAGATGGTGAGGGAACGGGTGGCCAGCCAGGGCTCTGGCTGGTTGCTAGGCCTCCTCCAGCAAGCTTGCGACGCCAGGGTCGGGGAATCATCCTCCAGGGGAGACGGACGGCCACAGCAGGTGTCATGCCCGCCATCGCAGCTGAGTCCCAGCCCGCCAACCTACGGCAGTGGTTCCAGGCAGAGGAGAGATGTCCGGGTTCGCGGTGGGCAGACGGTGGCCGACAAGGTGAGCGGGTGGGTCGGGTTGCCCAGCGCTTTCGGCCCACGGCAGGTGTGGGCGGGTTCCCGGCGTTAGTTGCGGTCGGTTCGGGTAGGCCCAATATGGCGGCCGCCATAAGGCCGTCTGATATGGCTGCCTCCGGGGTTTCTGGGGGAGGGGCTTCGCCTCTCCTTTTCAACAATGCGTCACTGGTGGGGGCGGTCCTTACCTCTGACATTGGCAACGCAGCCGGAAGTGCTGGGGCGGAGCCTAACGCTATGCGCTCCAGAGCTGGGAAGGCCCTGTCACTGCCTGCTTTCTTACCTGATTCGGCGGACGAGGGTTTTGTCTCCAAGGTGGGTGTTTCATCTGCATAGGTCGTCGGGCACAACACAAGGGAGCAAGTTCAGTCAGGCGCCATGGACGGCAGTACTGTGGTGGGCAGGGCCTCAGGCGTTGCCGTGGCTACAGATGTCGCTGCCACTGCTGCAGGCTTAGCAGCTGTTGCTATTGGGATCAGCACCGGTGGGTCTGACGAGCACGGCGTTCCCCCTCTTTCTGGCCCGCCATCCCATCATCGTGGCAGCGATCCTGGTGGAGTTGTGGGTTGGGATAGGGTCGCCAGGGGTCCCGGGTCCCCTACTAACGTGTTCTCTCTTTCTGAGTCTTTGTCATCAGAAGACGGCAGGTACCACCGCAGCAGTGGGCACCACGGAGAGTCTTCCAGAAGACACAGCAGTCGCAGGAGCTATCGCAGTCGGGCGAGCCACAGCAGATGTCGCACCACACGCAGTCAATCATCCTCCAGGTTGAGGCGGAGCTACAGCCTTCCGGACCGAAGACTGCATGGTGGGTCACATCCTTCCACTTCATTCCGGGAGAGTCATCGGGGGTCTCCAGCGGCCAATCGACCGGAGAGGGCTGCCTCTTCTTCATCACACCCGAGACGTCTGGAGCCACAGCCTCTGCCGACCGCTTCTATTCCGGCCAAACCTCTTCAGATCCCGCCGGGATCGCAACACGGTGAGTACGCCTGCCTACCGGCTTGGGCACCTTACATCAAACCCACACTCGCTCCAGGACCGGACATGTCATCTTTTCTCAGGCAGTTGTTGGAAGTGTCCAAACGTTCTAAGGTTAGGAAGGATTCAGAGGTAGTTGCTGTACCCGGGGAGGTTGCTCCTGCCCGGCCGTGGACTTGGCCTCAAGCTGTATGTTCAGGGACACCATGTTTTGTGGGGTTGCTCTGTTAGGGACCCACGTCCCAACGGAGCTTAGGGATAAGATAGTCAGAGGGGAATATGTGGACATTTGGTCCTTATTGTCAGCAGAACAAATCGCCGTTGATAAGGAACGGAGTTTTGAGAAAGGATCGGAGCGTAAACAAAAGGTGGCCAAGACCTTCGGCAACTGGCTGCAGGCCTTCACCACCTTGGCTTACATTACGTGCCAGGCTTATCCGGCGAAGGGCCCTGAGCTCTTCGTTTACATGGACACTGTCTATAGTGCCCATAAATTTCATGGGGGTACAGCCTGGTGGCGATACGATGAGGAGTATCGTCGCCACCTGGCTCTTTCCCCATCCGTCGGTTGGGCCTCTAAGGATGGATTCAGCTCATCCTTTCTCAACGCCCCCAGCGGCCATTTCTGTCCAGTGCCGTTGGTGCAGGGCAGCAGCCCGCAGCGACGGCACAGCGCCAGAGTGGATTGTGTTGACTCTACAATGAGGGCCACTGCCGCTTCCACGCATCCTGTCGGTTCCGACATGAATGCTCCATCTGCGGTGGGTCGCACTTGGCCTTGCGCTGCTTCCGCCGTAACCGGCAAGGTGGCAAGCTGAGTGCTATCGGCTCCGCAGAGAACACCGGTGAACGTACAGCTTTTGGGGCAGTGGCTTGCACTGTATCCCAGGAGGCGGGAGGCAAGCCTGCTCCTTGAGGGATTCTCTGTGCCCTGCATCTGTCGGCGAGACTGGAGGGCTGGAGCTGCCCCGTTTCATTGTGGAACCTGGTAGGGAACAGCTTCTAGAGCTTATTCGAGGATTGGTGTCCGCGGCTACCTGGAGAAGTCACTACTATCTGTGTCTGGCGGTGTAGTACCCGCGGACATACATGGCTTGTTGGATGTATCCTTGGAGTTTTTGGCTAAGTTGCGTAGTCAGGGTCTATCATATTGTGTAGTCACTAAGAAGTTAGCAGGTGTTGCTTTTATGCTAAAACTTTTCGGTAGGTTTGATATTACCAAACATTTCGCTGTTAAACAGGTTTTGAAGGGGTGGAAAATAGAGAGGGGTACTGGGGATCGGCACAGGCTGGTCTCTGTTAGTTTACTGGGCCATTTATTGGTGGTGTTGGCCGTAGTATGTGAGGATGGTTATGAGCTGGTTTTGTTGAGGGCTGCTTTTGGTTTAGCCTTCTTTGCGGCCCTTCGTGTAGGGGAGTTAGTCAGCCCCAGCAAGTCTAAACCTGGGGGTCTAGGTGCGGGTGACGTGGTTGCCTTTGACAGTGAGATCAGGATTTGTATTCGCCACTCGAAAACGGATGTTTTTGGGCGGGTAACTTGGGTGACGATTGGGCGCACAGGGATTCAGAATTTTGCCCGGTAGCCTTGATAAGGGAATATATTGCTCGGCGTTCTCCTGGGGATGTGTTTTTGCTGCATGAGGCGGGAGCGCCTCTTACACGTTTTCAATTCCTGTCCATTTTTAGAGCTTGCTTCGGCACCCATTTTTTTCGCATCAGGGCCGCCACGACGGCCGATGCATGCGGTTTGAGCGACAAAGCGGTGAAATGCTTGGGGATCTGGAGATCCAACTGCTTCAGGTCATATCTTAGGCCCGACCTGATGACTCCCTATTCCTCGGCATCCCGAGTGTGATGGGGTGCTGATTCGGGCTTTAAGCACTTCTTGTTTGCTTGTGCCATTTTGCTATTTGTTCTGCATGTCTCTTCTTTTCCCCTAGATGGCGGCCCAGTTTTCGTTTGCCTGATTGGTCACTTCTTCCTGTGTTGGCCGGAAAAGAGGGCGGAGGTTCGGCCTGGCAGTCTGCATTTTGGTTTAGAGTGAGTAGAGGTGCGCTGGCGGGGCTATTGCGGGCTCCACTGGAGACAAGTCTTGCCAGATATTGTGGCGGCCAGCTGCTTGACGGACGGCCTGGCTGTTGTGATTGTCCACGCCAGGGGAAACGATTTGGGCCATGTAAAGTTGGCTGAACTTATCACCATGATAAAACAGGACCTTCGCCGCGTATATGATTTCTTCAGCCCTGTGGTGCTCGTCTGGTCCGAGGTCGTGCCTCGCATTTGCTGGCGGGGTGTGCGTGACCTCGCCGCCATTGAAAGGGCCAGGAAGGTCTTGAACATTAGTCTCTAAATTTGTCTTTGGGTGGTGTCACGGTGCGTCACTTAGAATTGGAGGGTGACAACGAAAAGTTGCTGATGAAGGATGGGGTGCATCTCAACCCTATAGGCACCGATATATTTCTCTTGGGGCTCTGGGATGGTCTTGAAAGGGCCCTGGTTCTTCTGGGTGGGGGGGCCAACAGGCAGGTGTAGGGAGGAGCTGTACACTGCCTGTTTGGGTGGCGGGGGGGGGGGGTCCATGCCCAAATACAGTAAATATTGACCTACATGCATCCAGGAGGGGGAGAAAGAGGAATTCGGAGGAGGGGCATGGACACACACATATACATCCAGTTCATAATTTGTTGTTTATCGGTTTGTTTACATAAACAAATAAAGCTGTGGCCTACCCCACTTATACCACAAATAAGGAATTTTGGTCTTTCATATTGGGTATGCTATGGAGTATGTCAAGTTTTTCTTAAGGCTTCTAGTATATACGGGTCCAATGAGTCTACAGCAGTATATATGATATATCAGCCATGTGTGCAGTGTGTGAGGTAAATACATGAGGGAACTCTGTGGCTGTATATATCCTAAGGTAAAACTGCAGTATACATGATATATCAGCCATGTCTGCAGTGTGTGAGGTAAATACATGAGGGAACTCTGTGACCTTAGGTAATACTGCAGTATATATGATATATACAGCTATATACTGCAGTGTGTGAGGTAAATACATGAGAGGACTCTGTGACTGTATATATCCTGAGGTAATACAGCAGTATATATGATAGATTAGCTATATACTGCAGTGTGTGAGGTAAATCCATGAGAGGACTCTGTGACTGTATATATTCTGAGGTAATACTGCAGTATATATGATATATCAGCTATATACTGCAGTGTGTGAGGTAAATACATGAAAGGACTCTGTGACTGTATATATCCTGAGGTAATACTGCAGTATATATGATATATCAGCCATGTCTGCAGTGTGTGAGGTAAATACATGAGAGGACTCTGTGACTGTATATATCCTGAGGTAATACTGCAGTATATATGATATATCAGCTATATACTGCAGTGTGTGAGGTAAATACATGAGAGGACTCTGTGACTGTATATATCCTGAGGTAATACTGCAGTATATATGATATATCAGCTATATACTGCAGTGTGTGAGGTAAATACATGAGGGGACTCTGTGACTGTATATATCCTGAGGTAATACTGCAGTATATATGATATATCAGCTATATACTGCAGTGTGTGAGGTAAATACATGAGAGGACTCTGTGGCTGTATATATCCTGAGGCCATACTGCAGTATATACAGTATAGTTGGTGATACTACACTAGTAGTGCTGTGTAATGTGGTCACACCAGTGCTGTGTGAGGTGATAGACCCCAGTATTACACTCCCTGATACAGCAGACATGTTTCCTCCAGTCCTTGTGATGTGAAAGAGGAAGACGATGGAGGAGACAGGAAGTGACATCTGATCCTAAACTCCTCCCTCCCTACAGTAACACACTAAGCTCTATATTCACTTCTATAAGCTCTATATACACATATATACTCCTAAAGCTGAACCAGTCTGTATAAATCTACACAACTACTGCACAAAGAACAAACTGCAGGAGTTATTGGTTCCCTCATCCCAAGGTCATGTCCCCCTTTACTGATGGCTCCGGGGGTGTCTTTATACAGACAGTCTGGATAATGCTGTAAGCTTTTCTTAAGGTCATATCTTTTACTTAAGGGAACTTTTTTGTATAGTGAAATGACAATTGACAGAATTTGGAGAAAAAAATTGGGCGCTGTATCAGTGTTCCTGGCCCGGCTGCAGCTGAAAGTGACACATTTCATTTACAATACACAAGAGATCTCAAAAACAACCAAAATTATGAAAAAGATCTCAAAACTTTATTATCACAAGTAAAATAATCCATATACAGAATAAAAACTAAATAAAACATTGTGAGCCTGTCTGAGCAAAGCAGAAGGAACCTGCATCAAGGGGGCAAATACTTTATATCATATAATGGTAGACGAGGATTTCACAAACCATCTAAACCATTATTAGGCACCAAAATTAGAATTTTCAGAACTATTAATAGTGGAGAGTCGGCCCAGTAAGGCACATTAGTAGGTCCCGGTCCTGGCATGTGTCCACTCCATGGTGGCAGCTTCTAACTCTGGAAATACAACTCCATGTTAGGCTGAGGGGATATCTTTCGTGGAAGGCTGAATGAGGAGACTTCTCAAATCTTCAAAATATTTGGAAAGTCCACGATGTACAAGATGAAGAATGAAAATTAACTTCTCTGATACCAAAGATATCAGCATCTAGTCAACGTACTTTAAGATTTCTCATTACTTCTATTGAATCTTCTATTACAACAAGACTACACGGATATTTTAGAGGAGTTGTCAAAATGTTTTTTTTTATTTGCGGGCCAACATGTCAGAACAAATGTTCAGGACCACTTCCGATGCCCTTGCTATACACGAAGAGCCAGAAGTAGTTGTCTCCATGGCCTGTGTAGTGGCCGGAGCAGTCACTGCAGTTCAACAACCCTTGGATTTACTCGGCCACTACACAGGGCGAGGTGCCAGCTGCTTACAGCCCGGTGTTGTGTATAGAATGGGCATTGGAAGCGGCTCCATACAGCTGATCGATGAAGGAGCTGGCAGGTGACCCCATCGATCAGGTTTTTAAATCTCATCAGGTTTTAAAATCTGTATTCCTAGACAACCCTTTTAATATGGCTGCCCAGAGTGATAACAATGAAAACTCAAATACTGTCTAAAACACTTCTCAAATTCTGAATGTATAATGATTTTTTTAATTAAAAAAAAAAAAATTACATTTAGGACATGACACTGACTTCGTCCTTATGGCAATCATCGAGAGAATGAGCAAAATATCTTATTTTATGATCTGTTTATCTAATATTTATCTTGTGTATATTTTCAGAGATTTCTCAAGATCGAGCTCCAAGCGTGAAATATTTCCCACATTCAGGACATGAAGATTACTTCTCTCCTGTGAGTTCTCTGATGGTTTTGAAGATGACATTTACGTGAAAAACATTTCACACATTTTGAACATTTAAACGGCTTCTCCCCAGTGTGAACTTTCAGATGTTCTTTAAGATTGAACTTCAGACTAAAAGACCTTCCACATTCAGAGCATGTATATGGCTTCTCTCCTGTGTGAATTCTCTGATGTATCAGAAGAGATGCTTTTGTAGTGAAGGATTTCCCACAATCTGAACATACATACGGGTTTTCACCTCTATGAATCTTCATGTGATTGGAAAGATTAGGTTTAGATTTAAAACATTTCCCACATTCTGTACATGTGAATGGCTTCTCTCCTGTGTGAGTTCTCTGATGATCAAGAAGAACAGATTTTCTACTAAAATATTTCCCACATTCTGTACATGTAAATGGCTTTTCACCTTTGTGAAGCTTCAGGTGTCTGGTAAGAGTATATTTAGTTTTAAAATGTTTCCCACATTCTGAACATGGAAAAGTTTCCGCCAGTCTATCTCCAGAACTTTCCATGACAATATGTGACTGATTTTCTTCTACTTCATAACAAGGAGATAAAAACTGAGATCCATGGGGGTCGCTCATACAGTCTTCACCTGAAAAAAATAAATTAAATTTAAATTCATACCATGAATAATCCACCAGATTAATTGCTCAGATGCCGTGAGATCTCAGGGTACCATAGGGTTGCTATAGAGGCTTGGCCAAATACAGAGGAAGGCTCTATATACAGTAATCCAGAAGAAGTGTTACAGTACATGGTACAAAGGATCAAGTGATCTCAGTTTCAAGTCTCCATTTGAGGCAGTAAATAAAATTTTTTAAAAAAATGAAAGTTTAGAAAAATTGTGTAAAAAGTATTAGTGTTGAAAAAAAAAATTTCCCATTTAAAAAAAATATTTTAATTTTTTTCCATACGCCGTCCAAAAACTTAATATGAGCTGATCGAAACATTACATGTACTCCAAAACTAAAAAATACATCCTATTGCACAAATAATAAGCCCTCATATAGAGACATCACCAGAAAAATACAAAAAATTATCCATTTTGGAAAAAGAAAATAAAATCATGAAGAAAACCTTAACGTCCATACTACGCAGCATCCGTAACGGTGAGGAGATTTTCAGTCGTCTCAAAAACGTGAACTTATACACTATAAGGCTGTGTCACAAACCTGACTGTGATTGTAACCAGTGATATCTCAGGAAATATAAAAACATAATAAAAAGGACAATTGCACATGAAAGCCAAGAATCTCTGCTCTCGTAGGACACAAAAAACAGGTTTCTATGTTTTGATATTCCTGAGATATCGCCATTTATAGTGACCCTCCCCCACCTTCCTTTACACGATGAGAAGCCAAAGAATGGAAGATTATGAATGATAATCTGTTTTCCCTTAGCCCAAACAGCAGCACAACTGGGATATTTCTGCCCCTGTGAGCTGTTAGGACAGGTGGAACTTTTAATTAACTAACAGCTTTAACCCCCTATAAGAGGCCGCAAGACCTCCTCCCCCCTGTGTTAGTATCAAAGTATATAAATACAAATACAAATACAATATATACCATGACAAGGATCTGGGAGGGAGCCTTGTGCTGCTGTTTGGGCTAAGGGAAAACAGATTATCATTCATAATCTTCCATTCCCCCTACGCCCAACCAGCAGCACAACTGGGGATTTAGCAAGTATCGCTATTACCCTAGGGTGGGTGATCCTGGCAGGCTGATGCCAAGACAGAGTGTCCAAACGCTGTGGAATCCGCCGCACGCCAATCCAGCCTGTAGTGCCTGGCGAAGGTCAGCTGTGAACTCCAGGAAGCAGCGGCACATATCTGTTCCAAGGAAAGGGAACGTCTTTCTGCCCAGGACGTTGCCACCGCTCTGGTGGCGTGGGCACGGACAAACTCAGGTACCGGAAGGTCTTGAGCACGCAGGGAGCAGGTGATGGCCTCCTTGATCCATTTTGACAGAGTCACCTTCGATGCTTTGACACCTCTATTGTGGCCAAACACATTGATCAGAAGATTTTCTGATCTCCGGAAGGAGACTGTGCGGTCCAGGTAGATCCGCAGTGCTCTGACCAAGTCCAGCTTGTGCATCTTCTCCTCCCACTCGGAAGTGGGGGAGGGAAAGAAGGCCGGTAAAGAAATTACCTGGTTGATATTCTGAAGTGAAGGTACCTTTGGCAAGAATCCTGGAACAAACCTCTGTCTGAGAAAAAGGTTATGAAGGGTTCCGAGGCCGCTAAGGCCTGTAGTTCTCCAACCCTTTTGGCGGAGGTTATTGCCAACAGAAAGGTAACCTTGTATGACAGGTACTTCCAATCCACCTCAGATAAAGGTTCGAAGGGGGAGCACAGAGCCCCTGTAGAACTGCAGCCAGATCCCACCGAGGGACTGGAGGTTGTACCTGGGGTCGGAGCCTGGCGGCCCCTCTTAGGAACTGCTTGATTAGAGGATCTTGTGATAGCCAAGTCTCCAGGAGAGCGGACAGAGCTGAAACTTGAACTTTCAGGGTGGCTGGTGATAGCCCCCTCTCTAGGCCGTCTTGTAGAAATTCCACAATTGAATTTCTGTCGGAGTTGCGCTGGTTCTCCTCACACCAGCCTCGGAATATTCGGCCGATCCTCTGATAGCTCCGGTTAGTAGATTCCGCTCTTGAATGGGCTAGTGTCCTTAGCGCTCCCTGGGACAATCCTCTATCTCCACATACGGCGCGGTTAACCTCCAGGCAGTGAGGTTGAACCTGTGCAGGTCCTGGCAGAGCTGTCTGTTTAGAGTTACCAGGTTGTGGACTGATGGAAGCCTCCAGTAGATCCCTCGACTCATCGGAATGAGGTGGGTAAACCATGCCCTTTTTGGCCAGAACAGCATGATCACTATTGCCGAGGTCTGGTCCTGCCTGAGTTTCGCCAATACCTTCGGAATCATCGGAATGGGAGGAAAAACGTATGCCAGTTTGAACCTCCAAGGTATTGACAGGGCATCCACCGCCAAAGGGTTGTCTTCCCGGTACAGGGAGCAAAACCTTTCTACTTTGGCGTTGTATTGGGTGGCCATCAGATCCACCTCGGGGAGACCCCACATCTCGGTAAAATGGTGAAAGATTTCCGGATCCAGGGACCATTCGCCTGACGTCACCAGGCCTCTGCTGAGCTGATCCGCAAGGATGTTCAAGCGACCTTGGATGTGAACTGCCGACAACTGGGACAGATTCCTTTCTGCCCAGGAAAATATTAGGTTGGTCACCTGCAGGAGAGAGGGGGATCTGGTTCCCCCTTGTTTGTTGATGTAGTGAACTGCTGTTAAGTTGTCCGTCCTTATCTTCACAGTTTGTCCCTGCAGGTGATGTGCAAACGCCAGAAGTGCACGGTGAACTGCCGTAAGCTCGCCCCAATTGGACGAGCGCGTTTTCTCCAGACGATTCCATGTACCTTGTACTGGGGTCTCCCCTAGATGCGCTCCCCATCCTGTGAGGGAGGCATCTGTAGTCAACAGGATCCAGGAGGTCTGGATCGTGGACTTTCCGTCTTGGAGATGAGACCACCAAGCCAGTGATCGACGGGTACTGATGGATAACTGGATAGGCTTCTGTAGTCCTGAAGGACTGTGGTGCCAGACTCTCAAGATCTCGCTTTGTAACGGGCGCATGTGCCACAGGGCCCAGGGGACTGCCTCGATGGTGGCGGACATGAGACCTAGGACTTTCATGGCCGTCCTGATAGTAACCTTCCGGGTAATGGATAGGTGATGAGCCGCTCGACCAATCTTCTCCTTGCGAGGAGAAGGCAGGGAGATCGTCATACTGAGAGAGTCCAAGATGAATCCCAGGAACTGGATCCGGGTTGATGGAACCACTACTGACTTCTGCCAGTTTACTAGCCAGCCTAGCTCGTTTAGTAAAGCCACTGTGGTCTCTAGTTGTGTGGCGAGAACCTCCTTTGACCGGGCTTTTAGGAGCCAGTCGTCTAGATACAGAACTATAAAGATCCCTTGGAGGCGCAGGGCGGCTGCGACCGGAGCCACTACCTTTGTGAAGGTGTGGGGGGCCGAGGATATGCCGAATGGGAGAGCCGTAAACTGGAAATGAGACAACCTTCTGTTTAGGTACACAGCAATCCTTAGGAATCTCCTGTGGGCTGGAAAAATAGGTACGTGGAGGTATGTGTCCCTTAGGTCCAAGGTGACGAAGTGATCTCCGGGCTGCAGGAAGGGGAGCACCGATCTGATGGTTTCCATCCGGAACCGTACCTTGTGGATGAACTGATTCAGGTACCTGAGATCGATGATCATCCGCCATCCGCCTGACGACTTGGGAACTAAGAAGACCGGAGAGTAGACGCCTTGGCCGCGTTCTGTAAGAGGAACCGGTTCCAGCGCGGCTTTGTCCACGTACTCCTGAACGGACTTCTCTAGATGAAGTTGTTTGGTGCCCTGAAAAGGGCGAGTTGTTATAAATTTCTCTGCAGGATGAGAGATGAAGCTTATTCTGTATCCTTCCTGGATCAGTTGCAAGACCCAGGGGTCCTGAATATGAAGAATCCAGGCGGCCGAATGATGGGAAAGCCGGCCGCCTACAGCTGTGGGGGCGCAGGGAAGGGAGGTCGGATAGTCAGAAGGATGAGCACTTCTGCTGGTCACGGGAGGCACCACGACCTCTCCCTCTGGCCTGGGGGCCGGAGCGTCTCTGGCCTCGAGAACCCCTTCTGGAAAATTTGCGGCCCCGAAAGGAAGGTCTTCCGCTGTTGGAGGGTTGAGGAAGGTTCTTCCCCTTGGAATCCGTGAGCCTTCCATAATTCGGTCTAATTCCCTACCGAATAGCCTTCCAGGCTCGAAGGGGAGGGCACACAAATTAAATTTGGAGGCATTATCGGCTCTCCATGGCTTCAGCCATAACGGGCGTCTGGCCGCGGTGGAAAGCGCCATTGCCCTAGAAGCCAGCTTCGTTTGGTAAAAGCTAGCCTCTGATAGGTGGTCTACCATCAGATTGATATCTGACATGGCTGATAGCAGGTCATCTCGATGTACTCCGGTGTCAATGTCCCTAGCCAGGGAAGACAACTCAGCCCGAAGGCCTGACACCACCTCGCTGGCGGAGATGCCCACCGAAGCCTGGGCGGAGGAGGCTGCATATATCCGCCTCAGGGAGCCCTCGACGCGGCGGTCCATAGGATCCTGCAGATTCGATCCATCTTCTGACGGCACCACCGTGCGCTTAGATAGCTTAGCCACGGCCATATCCACTTTGGGGGAGAACCCCCAGGTTCCCTGCTGGGATTCGGCAATGGGGAACAAGGATCTAAAGCGTTTAGTGGAGTTAAACGCTTTTTCCGGCCGTCTCCATTCAGCCTCCATCTTTCGGACTAAATCCGAATTTGCCCTGAAGGATCTGGATCTTCTGCTGGATCCTTCCCCGCTCTCACGGTCCCTTGCCCGGATGGTCTTGAGCAGCCTTGGCATCTTTTCCAATGGAAATATAGATTTCTCCGCTTCCTCGGATTCCTCCTCTGAATCCATCTCCCCAATATGGAGATCCTCCAACGGGGGGAGAGAGAGCTCACTGGGCTCCACTCGCGGTCTTTTTGCCATGTGGGAAATGGTATCTTTAACTTCTCTCATAGACTGATGAACGAAGTCTTTTACCCAGCCGACCACATCACGCAGGGGGGTATCCTCTGATGGGGGGCCTCTGCATCCATGGCAATATCTATATTCATATCCGTCGGGTAAGGGAATCCCGCATTTACCGCAGGATAAATGCTTCCTCTTGGAAGTCGTCTTACCCCGGGAAGGGAGCACGGAGGATGAAGAGGAGGACATGCTAAGGAGAAAGCAAATACCAAGTTATTCAGGCTCCATATAAGTAACCAGGTCTGCCCACCCCTCCCCCCCCTGCCAAACCTGAAACAACACGGTTAACCACCACAATATGCTTGAGGGACAAACCGACAGCTTGAGCACCCAGAGAGTGAGCAAACAAAGCAGTGATGACAGGGGGGAGTTTAAATAAGCCAGGCAAACCAAGAGGGGCGGGGTTTAAGATGAGACCCCGCCCCCTCACTACAGAGACCCGAATCACGTCAAAACGGGGCCCCTGGAAACTGGACACATCCAGGAGGAGACCTGAATACTTCCCCCCTCACCACCAGCAATGGAGGGGGGAGAAATAGTACAAAAAAAACCACAGTTAGCGGTGACCGACGGCCGGAGAACTGCGCATGCGCGGCAAACCCGGAAGCGGAAGTCCACCGCCCGGGAACACGGCCGCGCACTACAGTTCCCCTTCGCCGCCGGAGAAGAGAAGTTCCTCCCCGCCTCCTGACCCGCCGAAGTGCCGGCAGACGCGCGCCGACACAGGGGGAAGATGAGAACACCCCAGACGGGAGGAGACAAGGAGAGGAGGTAAGCTGAAAATCAGAGGGAGAGGTGCCCCCTGTAAGAGGTTGCAACACCTCTCCCCCCCGCCACCTGTCCTGTCCGCACAGGACAGAAAAAAACACAGGGGGGAGGAGGTCTTGCGGCCTCTTATAGGGGGTTAAAGCTGTTAGTTAATTAAAAGTTCCACCTGTCCTAACAGCTCACAGGGGCAGAAATACCCCAGTTGTGCTGCTGGTTGGGCGTAGGGGGAAAGAGTGAAACAATGCCGGATGTCACAGAAAGGAGCCAAAATGGGTTAATAAAGTAGAAAGAAAAATATTTTACTCACATAGAGGCTGCCAAGATATCAAAAGTTGTCTGAAAGTTTACTTACACTTCAAGATGAAACTAAGGCACATTGGCTGAGCCATAAAAAACCTCCCCATAACATTACCCCTCCTCCACCAAACTCTACAGTTGGCACATAGGAGTTAAGCTGGTAACGTTCTTCTTCCATTCACAAAACCCAGACTGGTTCATCAGACCAGACAGAGACGTGAGATCGGTCACCACACAAAACACGTCTCCACCAGCCATTGTGTCACTAATGTTTGTAAAGGCGACTGCCGAGCGAGGGGCTGGATATTAAACACCAGGTCAACGAGGCCGAATGAGACACAAGATGGCTAGATCCGGCCAACTACATTTCTACATATAGTGTATATACTGTATAAAACCACTGTAATGTGCTGGACACAGTGGAGCGCAAGAATCCCCGACCTCTTCAGAATAGACGTACAACACTAGAACATTGAGTCTTCACATTGTGGGAAAAATTTGTTTCCCTCATCCTTAGGTGGAACTTGACGGACATGTCTTTTCTCCCGTGACCTAACTACATAACTCCACCTAACCTCAACTGATCTTACAATATATAAAGATACTAGCTTTTACCCGCGACTTCGTCTGCAGAACCCCGACCCCCTGTGGGACCCACCTGGAGCGGTGCGTAGGCTTGTTCCTTTGCCTTGTGTCCGCAGCGCGCCCTTCCTGCACCTGTGGGTCCATGGACCCTCGGGGCCCTCCCTGCGGCCTGCTGGAACTGTTTACCCATCTCCCTCCTAGTGCCCGCCACCCCCATGTGGTCACTCCTTCCTCCTACCCCATGCCCCCTCCTTACCTACCCTGTGCCCCCTTTTCCCCCCACCAGACCCTGCCGACCGTGTGTCCCCTTTCCCCCTACCAACCTGTGGACCCGTCCTCACCACACCCTGGGCTTCCTGTGCACCGATCTTCCGACTTGTAGTGTCCAGAGACGGCAGAGGCTGCGGGACAGATGGCCAAAGCGGCGTTTCAGAGCGTGGCACAGGTGACCCCCTGTCCGGCCATGGCAGAGTACTGCGGTCCCGTCGTGAGGCCACACAGGTGGGGCAGCATATGGACTTGTCGCTGCCCCAGAGAAGAGGCCCTTCTGCAGGACGCTCCGGACCTCTCAGAGATGCCATGTTGGTGTGGACGGCGGCCGGACGATAACTCCACCCACATACAGAAGCGGCACCCAATCAGGTGAGCTGCTGAAAGGGCTGGGATGACGTCATCCCAGGTCCTACAGCGTGCCAGGTCCTGCAACGAATTGAACCGTGAGAAGCACCGGGTACGGGAGTGAATTGTGGTGGTGTACGGGAATTCCATGTAGCTTATCGTTCAATCCGGGACCCAAGGTATGTATGTGCGCAATTTCAGACAAATCCGTTTGCCCGTGTAGGTGTGATTGAGGAACAAATATCCAAACACACATACTTTCACCTTTATAATATTAGTAGAATAATATAAAGATATAAGAGACAATACCTAACACATGAGGCACAAATAGAACCAATCAGCATAAGGCCCCGCACCCCAATGTGCAGCTCATCCATTGCCTCTTCCAAGATACCACATACTGGGGCGTAGATCAATGACAATTCACCAAACTGATCATTAACATTCTCCTAAGAAACGATTCCTCTGGAACCCTCAACAACGCAAACAGCAAATTCACAAGAAGAGAAGAATTTACATAAACTCAGTCTGTAATGTATAAGGGAAGAAGAAACCACAAGATGGATGAAAGGCTCTTACCAGTCTCTGACACTGATATGGGGATCTCCAGGCCACTCGTCCTTCTACTGTCATCACTGTCCTGGAAAGATCCAACATGAAGGACATGAGAAGAAAGAAGGAGGTAAGAAATATAATACCTTCTATTATACATGACAGTAATGTGTTAGCCTTAGCAGCAGCTGACTGGCATTGTGCTGTTAGTTAGTCCATGATTTCCATCTACATTGCAGAACTAGACATTTATCTACACTGAAGATCAACTACCAAGTCGATGTCCGAACAGATGGAAGTTCACCACAATCTATTATGGAACCAGAAACCATTTGTAGCCACGACCGAGCACAGCCAACAATATCATCCAATAGAGCGGACACTCCACTGCTGCTGAGACGTGTAGTAGAAAGCTTCATGGCATCAATCTATAGAGGATTTACAGACATCTCAGCTTCATCTACCTGAGGATCCAGTGGGACATTCAGCTCTGGATCCTCTGGACAATCCTGGGAATATGGAGGACTGGGACATCTGTGTGGTTGATTTCTTGGACTGGATCCATCTATAGGAAATATACAAAGTTACTGAATACATTGTCTATATGGGATGAGCAGAATACCTCCCAACCGTCCCGATTTCCACGGGACATTCACGATTTCAGTGGCGTGTCCCGCGGTCCCGGTTGGAGGGAGGTATGTCCCGATTTCAACTCAGATCTGAAGGGCAGAGATGGAGGGGGGACATGAATCTGGGGGCAGAGATGGGCGGACATGAAACTGGGGGCAGATGAAGGGTTTATATGAAACTGGGGGAGAGATAGAGGGGGGACATATAATCTACAGGTGACTGTAGGAGGATTATACTGTGTGGGGGCACATAAAAAATGAATGAGAATGGGCGGAGTCAACATAAAAGTGGGTGGAGCTAAATTTACAGTGGCGCACCGCACATTTTGTCCCTCTTTCAGTTCTTCAAATGTTGGGAGGTATGCTCATACCTGGTCTCCTCTATCAGGAAGGTCTCCTCTTACCCGGTGATGTGAGGGGCTGCTGATCATCATCACCTCCTTGTACAGATCCTTGTGTCCTTCTAAATACTCCCACTCCTCCATGGAGAAATAGACAGTGACATCCTGACACCTTATAGGAACCTGACAACACAATGACACAGTCATCCCCAGAGCCCTCCCTTGGTGTTCTTGTATAATGTCCCAGCATTCCCAGCAGCGCTCACCTCTCCGCTCAGCAGCTCAGTGATCCTGCTGGTAAGTTCTAGGATCTTCTGCTCATGTCTCAGTGAATGAGGTGGAGGCTCGGTGATGGGGCTCGGGGTCCTGCTCCATCCTCCTGACACACGGGGTGTCACACACTCACCAGACGACTTCTTCACTACTGTGTAATCCTGTGTATGGTGAGACACTACAGGTCACTACAGAGAGTCTAAGAATCCTTCACCTGTCCAGTCATTTCCCTGGTTTATTCCTAGAGATAAGAGTGATGTCATGTGAGACTCTCACCTCTCCAGTGATCAAGGAGATGATCTCCAGGGCCAGCTCTAATATCCTTGTAGACATGTGGTTTCTGGCCTCGGCCATCCCTGGTGGGTCACTGATGGAGAGGACCATCGTCTTGCGAGGAAAACTTTAGCTTTGAGTCCTAAACTTGAAAGAAAACAAGAAGGAACAAGTGTAAAATCCCATCTGGAAGACATCTCACATGTAGTACGGCATCTCACTAATTCAGAAGTATAAAGGACTCCAAGTATATAACAGATTTATGTACCAGGAAAAAAGTCTGGTTCTCAGAAAGTCTTGAAATTCTGTAAAGCCAACATGAGGGCTAGTTCACACAGGCCAAGAGGGGCGGATTATGTAGCTGAATCGACGTCATAATCTGCCCCCTCACAATGGAGGTTTATGTAGACTACCAGGCTACTTTTTTTCCGTGAGCGGCAACATGGAAAGAAGAAACAAGCTGTCCATTCTTGAGGCGGACTCCGCAGCTGATTCAGCCGTGGTGTCCGCCTCGCGGCACCACCCTCCGGAATAGGCCCATTCATTTGAGCCTACTCCGGAGGGGGAAGCCGCGACTGTCGGAAACCGAGACTGACACGGCGAGCGACGCGTCCCACATCAGTCTTGGGGCCAAAATCTGCCAATCCGCTTCTCGTGTGAACCCAACATGACATGGAGAACACAACAAAATTCCACTGAGACATTATTTATTAAATAAAAACTAGTCCAAAATGGGAAAGCCAAGAGAACTCCCCGAACAGATAACCGAACACAACACAAAATGTGAACTGAGCCTTAGGCCGTGGCCTCATGTTGTGAAAACTCTGCATTTTACATTATCATCAACTGGATGTGTTGGTAAATCGCAGCGTGTCCATTATACAGAAACTCTGGCGTCTGCATATAGGTGGAATAGGGAGAGAACGCCCGCAGAGGAAAGCTCTGCCAATAAAACCACAATGCATTATCTCTGCAGTCTTCTCGCTATCTGTGGCCTCAGCCTTAAAAGGGGTTTCTGGAAATTCGGTTAGGTCATCAGTTATAGATCTGTGGGGTCATCTCCCTGCCGATCCCTCTTACAGGTCATGTGACAACAAGGTCATTGGTCTGAACTGGTCCGACGCTGTACTTGGCAAGTACTGATAAAACAAATAAATCTAAATCTGTCTATACAGAGAGCAGAGTGTGGAGCATTCACTATATACAGAGAGAGAGAGCCCCAAGCGGGCGGTATATACAGAGAGAGAGAGCCCCAAGCGGGCGGTATATACAGAGAGAGAGAGCCCCAAGCGGGCGGTATATACAGAGAGAGAGAGCCCCAAGCGGGCGGTATATACAGAGAGAGAGAGCCCCAAGCGGGCGGTATATACAGAGAGAGAGAGCCCCAAGCGGGCGGTATATACAGAGAGAGAGAGCCCCAAGCGGGCGGTATATACAGAGAGAGAGAGCCCCAAGCGGGCGGTATATACAGAGAGAGAGAGCCCCAAGCGGGCGGTATATACAGAGAGAGAGAGCCCCAAGCGGGCGGTATATACAGAGAGAGAGCCCCAAGCGGGCGGTATATACAGAGAGAGAGCCCCAAGTGTACATAGCCCCAAGTATATACACTGGGGCTCATTTCTCATTTGCACTTTTTATACCTCGTCATTCTTTGCATCTAATTTACTAAAAAGGCTGATTTGTGACCTAAAATGTGCGTAAAATTTACATAAACTTGTGATTCCCCTACTGTCAGATATTTGGGGGGTTTAACACTCCTCCTGTCCTGGGACTGCAGTTTTTTTTTGTATAACTAGATTGTAAAATGTTACCCCAGATAGGCCACGCCCACTATCCATGACAATACAGTAAAGTGAGAAATCTGCTGTAAAATTCATCAGAATAGGGGCCACACGGTGACTCAGTGGCTAGCACTGTAGCCTTGCAGCGCTGGAGTCCTGGTGATCATATCCTGCCAAGGGCATAAAACCATCTGCAAGGAGTTTGTATGTTGTCCCCGTGTTTGTGTGGATTTCCATCCCATATTCCAAAGACAAACTGACGCTGGGTTCACACCTGCGTTCTAATCTCCATTCTGTGCTTTCCGTCTTCTACATGCCAGAAGACGGAAAGCACAGACCGGGTCCGGCCGTGAGTGGCGGTGAGCATTTAATGCTCTCCGCCGCGAAACCGAATTTTTTAATCCGGACACAGAGTACTGCATGTGTCCGGATTAAAAAAAACCTGGTTTCGCGGCGGAGAGCACAAAATGCTCACCGCCACTCACGGCCAGACAGCTTTCTCACCCATTCAAATGAATGGGTGAGAAAGACTCCTGCAGGTTTCCGTATCCTGCTCTGTTTCATTCAGGAAACAGAAACCTGCAGAACGGACACCTGGGCGCAGATGTGAACGAGCCCTGATAGGGAAAAATGTACATTGTGATCTCTATGGGGCGGGGGGGAATAGACACAAACACCTGATCCATTTTACACACAGAGGAGGAAACTTACAAGAAGGGACAGAATTAGAAGGAGAAGGTACAAGAGGCCGATAAATGCCCCAGTGACTGGAGCAGCATTGCTGGGGTCTCTACAGTTACCATGCTGGGAGTTGTAGTCCTGCAGGAGCGGTAAGATGGAAGTGTTCCTGCGGCTCTGTACAACCGCCATCATCTCCTGACAGCCTGCGGCTGGGGGTTGTAGTCTCTGACTAGCCGGCTACTGTAATGTGTACAGGGCACAGGTCTATCCAGTAGTGAGGTGAATGCACTGACCTGCAGGTTAATAGCGCCCCCCACTGACACCGCTCACACAGCCACAGAGTCAGTGCAGGAGGAAGAACCAGTCATGTGACAGCAGGAAAGGAAGGGGCGGAGCTAGCTAGTGACTGACAACTGAGCTGTGGGTGCAGGTGTCAGGTAGTCAGACTACAGATTTACTGAGATTGGGCGGGACAGTCCATGCAGTGGTGATCTATATGATCTGAGCTGCAGTAGTGCAGACACAGGGATCAGAATGTAATGAAAGGCCCAAAAATAATATCTAATAGTCCAGATGTCTCCACTGCCCGACCATTGGGCCGGTAACATGTCTGGCTAGTGGTGGTCACTATTTAGGATCAGCAGCAGTGCAGTAAATGGAGGAGGATGATACAGGGAGATGTGCCCGGCCTGGCAGCTGGAAAAGCGAAAATATCTCCTGATAGGGAAAGGATTCTCTGACCTTACACTGAGGAAGAAACAAGAACCCGGACAATCCTGCCAGTTATCCCTGTACGGGAGACAATGCCGCAGCAACAGTGTGTGGGCAAAGTGACCATTTTATAGCAAGACTATTGGATATGAGATGTCCCTCACTTCTCCCTAAAACCCCCCAAACTACAGGAAATAGTGACTTTGGAATAAATGCACAAAACACTTTATTTTGGATGTCAAAATGGCCACAGCTTTATTAAAAATACAGAAGTAAAAAAATGACAGCAGGAGTCGGGTGAAGCGCTAGACCATTGGGATTCCCGAATACTGTGAGATCTTCTGGCCAGACAACAATAAAGGGGCGGCAATTCCGACTTAAGGCTTCTAGTATATAGGGGTCCAATGAGTCTACAGCAGTATATATGATATATCAGCCATGTCATATGTGTGATGTAAATACATGAGGGAAGTCTGTGACTATACAGTCATGGCCAAAAGTTTTGAGAATGCTACAAATAGTAATTGTTACAAAGTCTACTGCTTCAGTTGTTCTAATGGCAATTTGCATATCCAGAATGTTATAAAGAGTGATCAGCTTAACAGCAATTACTTGCAAAGTCAATATTTGCCTGGAAAATGATTTTTATCCCCCAAAACACATTTCAACATCATTGCAGCCCTGCCTTACAAGGACCAGCTAACATCGTTTCAGTGATTTCTCCAGTAACACAGGTGTGGGTGTTGATGAGGACAGGGCTGAAGATCAATCTGTCATGATTCAGTAAGAATGACACCACTGGACACTGTAAAAGGAGGCTGGTGCTTGGCATCATTGTTTCTCTTCTGTTAACCATGGTTATCTCTAAAGAAACACGTGCAGTCATCATTGCACTGCACAAAAATGGCCTAATAGGGAAGAGTATCGCAGCTAGAAAGATTGCACCTCAGTCAACAATCTATTGTATCATCAAGAACTTCAAGGAGAGAGGTTCCATTGTTGGCAAAAAGGCTCCAGGGCGCCCAAGAAAGACCAGCAAGTTCCAGGACCGTCTCTTAAAAGTGTTTCAGCTGCAGGATCGGGCTACCAGCAGTGCAGAGCTTGCTGAGGAATGGCAGCAGGTGGGTGTGAGTGCATCTGCACGCACTGTGAGGTGGAGACTCTTGGAGCAAGGCCTGGTCTCAAGGAGGGCAGCAAAGAAGCCACTTCTCTCCAGAAAAAATATCAGGGACAGACTGATATTCTGCAGAAGGTACAGGGAGTGGACTGCTGAGGACTGGGGGAAAGTCATTTTCTCTGATGAATCCCCTTTTCGATTGTTTGGGACATCTGGAAAACAGCTTATTGGGAGAAGACGAGGTGAGCGCTACCACCAGTCTTGTCTCATGCCAACTGTAAAGCATCCTGAAACCATTCATGTGTGGGGTTGCTTCTCAGCCAAGGGAATCGGCTCTCTCACAGTCTTGCCTAAAAACACAGCCATGAATAAAGAATGGGACCAGAATGTCCTCCAAGATCAACTTCTCCCAACCGTCCAAGAGCAGTTTGGCCATCAGCAATGCCTTTTCTAGCATGATGGAGCACCTTGCCATAAAGCAAAGGGGAGAACTAAATGGCTCAGGGAACAAAACAGAGAGATTTTGGGTCCATGGCCTGGAAACTCCCCAGATCTTAATCCCATTGAGAACTTGTGGTCAATCATCAAGAGACGGGTGGACAAACAAAAACCTACAAATTCTGACAAAATGCAAGCATTGATTGTGCAAGAATGGACGGCTATCAGTCAGGATTTGGTGCAGAAGTTGATTGAGAGCTGCCAGGGAGAATTGCAGAGGTCCTGAAGAAGAAGGGTCAACACTGCAAATATTGCAACGCTGCATTAACTCCTTCTAACTGTCACTATAAGCTTTTATTACTCAGAATATGATTGCAATTATATTTCTGTATGTGATAAAAACATCTGACAAACACACAGAAACCAGAGGGAGCAGATCATGTGACAAGAGAAGATTTGTGGCATTCTCTAAACTTTTGGCCATGACTGTATATCCTGAGGTAATATAATATATACTGCAGTATTACCTCAGGATATATACAGTCACAGCGTTCCCTCATGTATTTACCTCACACACTGCAGACATGGCTGATTTATCATATATACTGCAGTATCAGCCATGTCTGCAGTGTGTGAGGTAAATACATGAGAGGACTCTGTGGCGGTATATATCCTGAGGTAATACTGCAGTATATATGATATATCAGCTATATACTGCAGTGTGTGAGGTAAATACATGAGGAGACTCTGTGGCTGTATATATCCTGAGGTAATACTGCAGTATATATGATATATCAGCTATATACTGCAGTGTGTGAGGTAAATACATGAGAGGACTCTGTGGCTGTATATATCCTGAGGTAATACTGCAGTATATACAGTATATTTGGTGATACTACACTAGTAGTGCTGTGTAATGTGGCGACACCAGTGCTGTGTGAGGTGATAGACCCCAGTATTACACTCCCTGATACAGCAGACATGTTTCCTCCAGTCCTTGTGATGAGAAAGAGGAAGACAATGGAGGAGACAGGAAGTGACATCTAATCCTAAACTCCTCCCTCCCTACAGTAACACACTAAGCTCTATATACACACATATATACTTCTAATGCTGAATATACACACATATATATATATATATATACTCCTAAAGCTGAACCAGTCTGTATAAATCTACACAACTACTGCACAAAGAACAAACTGCAGGAGTTATTGGTTCCCTCATCCCAAGGTCATGTCCCCCTTTACTGATGGCTCCGGGGTGTCTTTATACAGACAGTCTGGATAATGCTGTAAGCTTTTCTTAAGGTCATATCTTTTGCTTAAGGGAACTTTTTTGTATAGTGAAATGACAATTGACAGAATTTGGAGAAAAATTTGGGGCGCTGTATCAGTGTTCCTGGCCCGGCTGCAGCTGGAAGTGATATTTTATTTACGATATACAAGAGATCTCAAAAACACCCAAAATTATGAAAAAGATCTTAAAACTTTATTATCACAAGTAAAATAATCCATATACAGAGTCAAAACTAAATAAAACATTGTGAGCCTGTCTGAGCAAAGCAGAAGGAACCTGCATCAAGGGGGCAAATACTTTATATCATATAACTGGAGATGAGAACTTCACAAACCATCTAAACCAATATTAGGCAACAAAATTATAATTTTCAGAACTATTAATAGTTAATCTGTATTACTAGACAACCCTTTTAATATGGCTGCCCAGAGGGATATCAATGAAAACTCAAATACTGCCTAAAACACTTCTCAAATGCTGAATATATAATTTTTTTTTATAAAAATCATTATTTACCATTTAGGACATGGCACTGGCTTCTTCCTTATGGAAATCATCGAGCGAATGAGCAAAACTGATTTATGGGTAAAATATCTTATTTTATGATCTGTTTATCTAATATTTGTCTTGTGTATATTTTCAGAGATTTCTCAAGATCGAGCACCAAGCGTGAAATATTTCCCACATTCAGGACATGAAGATTACTTCTCTCCTGTGTGAGTTCTCTGATGGTTTTGAAGAGTACTTTTACGCGTAAAATATTTCCCACATTCTGAACATTTAAACGACTTCTCCCCAGTGTGAACTTTCAGATGTACTTTAAGATTGGACTTCAGACTAAAAGACCTTCCACATTTAGAGCATGTATATGGCCTCTCTCCTGTGTGAATTCTCTGATGGTTTTGAAGATGACATTTACGTGAAAAACATTTCACACATTCTGAACATTTAAACGACTTCTCCCCAGTGTGAACTTTCAGATGTACTTTAAGATTGAACCTCAGACTAAAAGACCTTCCACATTCAGAGCATGTATATGGCTTCTCTCCTGTGTGAATTCTCTGATGTTTCAGAAGAGATGTTTTTGTAGTGAAGGATTTCCCACAATCTGAACATACATGCAGGTTTTCACCTCTATGAATCTTCATGTGACTGTAACAATTAGATTTATATTTAAAACATTTCTCACATTCTGTACATTTGAATGGCTTCTCTCTTGTGTGAGTTCTCTGATGTACAATAAGAGCTGATTTGGTAGCGAAGGATTTCCCACATTCTATACATGTGAATGGCTTCTCTCCTGTGTGAGTTCTCTGATGATTAAGAAGGACAGTGTTTCTACTAAAAGATTTCCCACATTCTGTACATGTAAATGGCTTTTCACCACTGTGAGTCTTCAGGTGTCTGTTAAGGTAAGATTTTTTATTAAAATGTTTCCCACATTCTGAACATGGAAAAGTTTCCGCCGGTCTATCTCCAGGAGTTTCCATGACAATTTTTGATAAATTTTCTTCTACTTCATAACAAGGAGATGAAAACTGAGATCCATGGGGGCCGTCCATATAGTCATCTGAAAAAAAATTAATTAAATTTAAATTCATACCATGAATAATCCACCAGATTAATTGCTCAGATGCAGTGAGATCTCAGAGTACCATGGGGTTGCTAGAGAGCAGACCTGGGCAAAGCCCGGCCCCCGGGCCATATCCAGCCCTCTAACTGATTCAGACCGGCCCGCACAGCTTGACTAGGGAGGCGTGTCTAGGGGGCATGTCTAGGGGGCGTGTCTTAGTGCCGGCAGAAGATGGAGACATGTGGAGTGTGTCATAAGGTACTGAGAGATGTAAGGTGAGATGCAGGGGGAAGAGAGTGTGTGTCTATATGTGTCTGTCTGTCTGTATGTTTGTGTGTGTCTATGTGTGTGTGTATATGTCTATGTGTCTGTCTGTGTGTGTCTCAGTAACAGAGATGGAAGGGGAATGGAAGGGGAATGTTATACTAGGGCAGAGATGGCAGATGGAGGGGGGGACATGAAATAGGGCAAATAAAGGAGGATATGAAACTGAGGGAGAAATGGAGGGGGGACATGAAATTGGGGGTAGATGAAGAGGGCACAAACTGGGGGGGCATTAAACTGGGGATACCAGGAAGGGGCATTAAACCATGGAGGAAGCTGTAGGGGGACCTGCCTGCCTCTAGTTGCTCCCAGTTTAATGTCACCCTCCAGCTACCCCTACAGTTTAATGTCTGCTTCCAGCTTCCCGATTTTAATGTCCCCCACTAGCTGCCCCCAGTTTCATGTCCCCCTCCAGCTGTCAATTTATTGCCCCCCTTCAACTACCCCCACTGTTAATGTCCCCCTCCAGCTGCTCGTTTCGTGTCCCCTCTAGTTTCCACCAGTTTATACTGGGGCACCAGGAGAGGGACTTAATACTGTGGGGCAGTTGGAAGGGAACATTATAATGTGGGGGCATATAATGTACGGGTGACTGTAGGAGGATTATACTTTGTGAGGGCACATGGAAAGATGACTGGGAATGGGCGGAGTCAACGTAGAAGTGGGTGGAGCTAAATTTGCAGTGGCCTCTAGCATAGTTTCAATTTCTTATGCGGCCCCATGGGAAAATTAATTGGCCACCCCTGCTATAGAGGCTTGGCCAAATACAGAGGAAGGTTCCATATACAGTAATACAGAAGAAGTATTGCAGTACATGGTACAAAGGATCAAGTGATCTCAGTTTCAAGTCTCCTTTTGAGGCAGTAAATAAAATTTAAAAAAAAATGAAAGTTTTCAAAAATTGTGTAAAAGTATTACAGTTGAAAAAAAACAAAAAAAACTTCCCATTTAAAAAAAATATATATTTTAAGTTTTTTCCATACGCCGTCCAAAACCTTAATATGAGTTGATCGAAACATTACATGTACCCCAAAACTAAAAAACACAACTTATTGCACAAATAATAAGCCGTCATATAGAGACATCACCAGAAAAATACAAAAAATTATCCATTTTGGAAAAAGAAAATAAAATCATGAAGAAAACCTTAACGTCCATACTACGTAGCATCCGTAACGGTGAGGAGATTGTGAACTTATACACTACTAGAGGGAGGACGTGGCTTCACACGGGTATATTACATTTTATGTTTGTGTAGTGGCCCCATAAGAATTGTCCAGTTTTGCACTGATGTATTTTGTATGTTGTTTGTGTGTATGTCCATAAGCGTCATGTGATTATGTGTATCTCATTAAGGATATCAGTGAAAAACCTGTGATCAGTTGTTATGGATACCTGGAGTAAAGCTGTATCTAATCCTTCCCTGTGTAGTACTGTGTTTAGACTCAAGTATCTAATCCTCTGGTGTGTGGTACTGTGTGCAGATGTGTGTATCTAATCCTCCCCCGTGTGGTATTGTGTGAAGAGGCACATATCTAATCCTCCGGTAAGTGAAACTGTGTACAGACGTGCATATCTAATCCTCTGGCGTGTGGTACTGTGTGCAGATGTGCGTATCTAATCCTCCCCCGTGTGGTACTGTGTACTGAGACGTGTATCTAATTCTCTGGCATGTGGTACTGTGTGCAGAGGCATGTATCTAATCCTCCAAAGTGTGGTACGGTGTTCAGACGCACGTATCTAATCCTCCCGTGTGGTATTGTGTGAAGAGGCACGTATCTAATCCAACGGCGTGTGGAACTGTGTGTAGACACATACATCTAATCCTACAGCATGTGGTACTGTATGCAGATGCATGTATCTAATCCTATGGCGTGTACAACTGTGTGAAGACGCGCGTATCTAATCCTCTGGCGTGTGGAACTGTAAGCAGGCGTGCGTATCTAATCCTATGGCATGTGGTACTGTGCAGATGTGCTTATCTAATGCTCTGGTGTGTGAAACTGTGTGCAGATGCACATATCTAATCCTCCCCTGTGTGGTATTATGTGAGGAGGCGCGTATCTAATCCTACGGCGTGTGGAACTGTGTGTAGACGCACATATCTAATCCTACAGCATGTGTTACTGCGTGCAGACACGCGTATCTAATCCTCTGGTGTGTGGTACTGTGTGCAGATGCGCGTATCTAATTCTCCCCCGTGTGGTACTGTGTGCTGAGACGCGTATCTAATTTTCTGGCTTGTGGTACTGTGTGCAGAGGCATGTATCTAATCCTCCAGCGTGTGGTACCGTGTGCAGATGTGTGTATCTAATCCTCCCCCATGTGGTATTGTGTGAAGAGGCGCGTATCTAATTCTCTGGTTAGTGAAACTGTGTGCAGACGTGCATATCTAATCTTACGGCATGTGGTACTGTGTTCAGATGCACATATATAATCCTCCCCTGTGTGGTATTGTGTGAAGAAGCGCGTATCTAATCCTACGGCGTGTGGAACTGTGTGTAGACGTGCATATCTAATCCTACAGCATGTGGTACTGTATGCAGACGCCCCTATCTAATCCTATGGCATGTACAACTGTGTGAAGATGCGCGTATCTAATCCTCTGGCATGTGGAACTGTAAGCAGGTGCGCGTATCTAATCCTACGGCATGTGGTACTGTGTGTAGACGTGCATATCTAATCCTACAGCATGTGGTACTGCGTGCAGATGCGCGTATCTAATCCTCTGGCGTGTGGTACTGTGTGCAGACACGCATATCTAATCCTCCCCGTGTGGTACTGTGTGCTTAGACGCGTATCTAATTATCTGGCTTGTGGTACTGTATGCAGATGCATGTATCTAGTCCTCCAAAGTTTGGTACTGTGTGCAGACACACATATCTAATCCTCCCCTGTGTGGTATTGTGTGAAGAGGCGCGTATCTAATCCTATGGCCTGTGGAACTGTGTGTAGACGCGCGTATCTAATCCTACGGCATGTGTTACTGTGTGCAGACACGCGTATCTAATCCTCTGGTGTGTGGTACTGTGTGCAGATGCGTGTATCTAATTCTCCCCCGTGTGGTACTGTGTGCTGAGCCGCGTATCTAATTTTCTGGCTTGTGGTACTGTGTGCAGAGGCATGTATCTAATCCTCCAGCGTGTGGTACCGTGTGCAGATGTGTGTATCTAATTCTCCCCCATGTGGTAGTGTGTGAAGAGGCGCGTATCTAATTCTCCGGTTAGTGAAACTGTGTGCAGACGTGCATATCTAATCTTACGGCATGTGGTACTGTGTTCAGATGCACATATATAATCCTCCCCTGTGTGGTATTGTGTGAAGAAGCGCGTATCTAATCCTACGGCGTGTGGAATTGTGTGTAGACGTGCACATCTAATCCTACAGCATGTGGTACTGTATGCAGACGCGTGTATCTAATCGTATGGCATGTACAACTGTGTGAAGATGCGCGTATCTAATCCTCTGGCATGTGGAACTGTAAGCAGGCGCGCGTATCTAATCCTACGGCATGTGGTACTGTGTGCAGACGTGCTTATCTAATGCTCTGGTGTGTGAAACTGTGTGCAGATGCACGTATCTAATCCTCCCCTGTGTGGAATTGTGTAAAGTGGCGCGTATCTAATCCTACGGCGTGTGGAACTGTGTGTAGACGTGCATATCTAATCCTACAGCATGTGGTACTGCGTGCAGACGCGCGTATCTAATCCTCTGGCGTGTGGTACTGTGTGCAGACACACGTATCTAATCCTCCCCATTTGGTACTGTGTGCAGACGGGCATATCTAATCCTCCCCGTGTGGTACTGTGTGCTTAGACGCGTATCTAATTATCTGGCTTGTGGTACTGTATGCAGATGCATGTATCTAGTCCTCCAAAGTTTGGTACTGTGTGCAGACACACATATGTAATCCTCCCCTGTGTGGTATTGTGTGAATAGGCGCGTATCTAATCCTATGGCCTGTGGAACTGTGTGTAGACGCGCATATCTAATCCTACGGCATGTGTTACTGTGTGCAGACGCGCGTATCTAATTTTCTGGCGTGCGGTACTGTGTGCAGATGCGTGTATCTAATTCTCCCCGTGTAGTACTGTGTGCTGAGACGCGTATCTAATTCTCTGGCTTTTGGTACTGTGTGGAGAGGCATGTATCTAATCCTCTGGCGTGTGGTACTGTGTGCAGATATGTGTATCTAATCCTCCCCCGTGTGGTATTGTGTGAAGAGGCACGTATCTAATCCTCCGGTAAGTGAAACTGTGTGCAGACGTGCATATCCAATCTTACGGCATGTGGTACTGTGTGCAGACATACGTATCTAATCCTCTGGTGTGTGGTACTGTGTGCAAACAGGTGTATCTAATCCTCTGGCGTGTGGTACTGTGTGCAGATGCGCATATCTAATCCTCCCCCGTGTGGTACTGTGTGCTGAGACGTGTATCTAATTCTCTGGCTTGTGGTACTGTTGGCAGAGGCATGTATCTAAACCTCCAAAGTGTGGTGCTGTGTGCCGACACACGTATCTAATCTTCCCCTGTGTGGTATTGTGTGAAGAGGCGTGTATCTAATCCTACGGCCTGTGGAACTGTGTGTAGACACGTGTATCTAATCCTACAGCATGTGTTACTGTGTGCAGACGTGCGTATCTAACCCTACGGCATGTGGTACTGTGTGCAGACGCGTGTATCTAATCCTCTGGCGTGTGGTACTGTGTGCAGATGAACGTATCTAATTCTCCCCCGTGTGGTACTGTGTGCTGAGACGCGTATCTAATTCTCTGGCTTTTGGTACTGTGTGCAGAGGCATGTATCTAATCCTCCAGCGTGTGGTACCGTGTGCAGATGTGTGTATCTAATCCTCCCCCATGTGGTATTGTGTGAAGAGGCGCGTATCTAATTCTCCGGTTAGTGAAACTGTGTGCAGACGTGCATATCTAATCTTACGGCATGTGGTACTGTGTTCAGATGCACATATATAATCCTCCCCTGTGTGGAACTGTGTGTAGACGTGCATATCTAATCCTACAGCATGTAGTACTGTGTGCTGAGACGCGTATCTAATTCTCTGGCTTTTGGTACTGTGTGCAGAGGCATGTATCTAATCCTCCAAAGTGTGGTACTGTGTGCAGACACACGTATCTAATCCTCCCCTGTGTGGTATTGTGTGAAGAGGCGCGTATCTAATCCTACGGTGTGTGGAACTGTGTGTAGACGCGCGTATCTAATCCTCTGGAGTGTGGAACTGTGTGTAGACACGCGTATCTAATCCTACGGCATGTGGTACTGTGTGAAGACGTGCATATCTTATGCTCTGGTGTGTGGAACTATCTGCAGATGCGTGTATCCAATCCTTTGGCATGTGGTACTGTGTGCAGACGCATGTATCCAATCCCCCCGTGTGTGGTACTGTGTGCAGATGCGTGTATCTAATCCTTCAGCATGTGGAACCGTGTGCAGAGGCGCGTATCTAATCCTTCAGTGTGTGGAACTGTGTGCAGAAACACGAATTTAATCCTCTGGTGTGTGGGACTGTGTGCAGACGTGTGTATCTAATCCTCTGGCGTGTGATACTATGTGCTGATCTGTGTATCTAATCCTTTGATGCGTGTATCTCAGTTTGGATATCAGTGTTGTATTTTGCATGTGGAGTGACCGTGTGTATTGCAGTTGGAATATGAGTGAAAGTCTTGCAGGTTTGTATTGGCTGGGGGGGGGCACTGTGTTTGGAATGCTGTATCTCAGCAACGGTACATCCGAGCGAGTTGGAGTCTCATCTTAAACCTTCCCGGATATCTGAAGTATCTCTGTACCAAATTTGGTGAAGATCGGTCCAGTCGTTTGGTTCGCATTAGAGAACAAACAGACAGACAGACGGACAGACAAGAATTCATTTTTATAATATAGAGAGATAAGGCTGTGTCACAAACCTGACTGTGATTGTAACCAGTGATATCTCAGGAAATATAAAAACATAATAAAAAGGACAATTGCACATGAAAGCCAAGAATCTCTGCTCTCGTAGGACACCAAAACCAGGTTTCTATGTTTTGATATTCCTGAGATATCGCCATTTATAGTGACCCTCCCCCACCTTCTTTTCAGCCCCTACACGATGAGAAGCCAAGGAAAGAGTGAAACAATGCCGGATGTCACAGAAAGGATCCTTAGGTGGAACTTGACGGACATGTCTTTTCTCACGTGACCTAACTACATAACTCCACCTAACCTCAACTGAACTTACAATATATAAAGATACTAGCTTTTACCCACGACTTTGTCTGCGGGCCCTTCCTACATCTGTGGGTCCATGGACTCTCGGGGCCCTCCCTGCGGCCCGCTGGAACTGTTTACCCCCTCTCCCTCCTGGTGCCCGCCACCCCCTTTTCTCCCTACCCGCTTCCCCATGTGGTCACTCCTTCCTCCTACCCCGTGCCCCTTTGCCCCCCAGGAACAGGGCCCCTTCCCCCCAACCCCATGCCCCCTTCTCCCGTGTTACCTACTCCGTGCCCCCTTTTTCCCCCTACCCCATGCCCCCTTCCCCCGTCTTACCTACCCCGTGCCCCCCCCCCCCACCCTGAGGCCCACTGGAACTCTTTACCTCGTCTCCCTCCTGGCGCCTGCCACCCCCCTTTGTCCCTACCCGCTTCCCCATGTGGTCACTCCTTCCTCCTACTCCATTCCCCCTTCCCCGTGCCCCCTTTTCCCCCCCACCAGACCGTGCCGACCGTGTGTCCCCTTTCCCCCTACCAATCTGTGGCCCCATCCTCACCACACCCTGGGCTTCCTGTGCACCGATCTTCCGACTTGTAGTGTCCAGAGACGGCAGATGCTGCGGGACAGATGGCTGAAGCGGCATTCCAGAGCGTGGCGCAGACGACCCCCTGACCGGCCACGGCAGAGTACTGCGGTCCCATGTTGAGGCCACACAGGTGGGGCAGCATATTGACTTGTCGCTGCCCCAGAGTAGAGGCCCTTGTGCAGGACGCTCCGGACCTCTCAGAGACGCCATGTTGGTGTGGACGGCGGCCGGATGATAATTCCACCCACATAGAGAAGCGGCACCCAATCAGGTGAGCTGCTGAAAGGGCTGGGATGACGTCATCCCAGGTGCTACAGCGTGCCAGGTCCTGCAGCGAATTGAACCGTGAGAAGCACCGGGTACGGGAGTGAATTGTGGTGGTGTACGGGAATTCCATGTAGCCTATCGTTCAATCCGGGACCCAAGGTATGTATGTGCGCATTTTCAGACAAATCCGTTCGCCCGTGTAGGTGTGATTGAGGAACAAACATCCAAACACACATACTTTCACCTTTATAATATTAGTAGAATAATATAAAGATATAAGAGACAATACCTAACACATGAGGCACAAATAGAACCAATCAGCATAAGGCCCCGCACCCCAATGTGCAGCTCATCCATTGCCTCTTCCAGGATACCACATACTGGGGCGTAGATCAATGACAATTCACCAAACTGATCATTAACATTCTCCTAAGAAACGATTCCCCTGGAACCCTCAACAACGCAAACCGCAAATTCACAAGAAGAGAAGAATTTACATAAACTCAGTCTGTAATGTATAAGGGAAGAAGAAACCACAAGATGGATGAAAGGCTCTTACCAGTCTCTGACACTGATATGGGGATCTCCAGGCCACTCGTCCTTCTACTGTCATCACTGTCCTGTAAAGATCCAACATGAAGGACGTGAGAAGAAAGAAGGAAGAAAGAAATATAATACCTTCTATTATACATGACAGTAAAGAGTTAGCCTTAGCAGCAGCTGACTGGCATTGTGCTGTCATTTAGTCCATGATTTCCATCTACACTGCAGAACTAGACATTTATCTACACTGAAGATCAATTACCAAGTCAATGTCCGAACAGATGGAAGTTCACCACAATCTATTATGGAACCAGAAACCATTTGTAGCCACGACCGAGAACAGCCAACAATATCATCCAATAGAGCGGACACTCCACTGCTGCTGAGACGTGTAGTAGAAAGCTTCATGGCATCAATCTATAGAGGATTTACAGACATCTCAGCTTCATGTA
This sequence comes from Leptodactylus fuscus, assembly GCF_031893055.1. Classification (NCBI taxonomy): domain Eukaryota; kingdom Metazoa; phylum Chordata; class Amphibia; order Anura; family Leptodactylidae; genus Leptodactylus; species Leptodactylus fuscus. The sequence continues at coordinate 282,743,481 of NC_134266.1, forward strand.
CCTGAGGATCCAGTGGGACATTCTCCTTTTCCTCTTTACATTCCTGGGAATATGGAGGACTGGGACATCTCTCTGGTGGATTTCTCAGACTGGATCCGTCTATAGGAAATATACAGTCCAACATCAGGCATCACCCTGGCACAACACCCCTCCATAGATAAGCGTCACCTATATAATAACAAACACCTCAATAAACATGGCGTCAGCCTACTAGCGAAGGAATTCAAAGACTTAGTGCTCAACAGAGCCCCCGGGCCTAAACACCAAACAAGACAAAGAACCATGGAAATAATACCCGACAACCGCCAATATCCAAGACAAAACCCCCCAAAGAGGTCACCTATCAAGAAAAAGCCAACCAGAGCAACCCAGAGCACCGACATAGAGACAATAAAGAGAATAGAGCATGCGGTCACTACAATGGCCACAACAACAATGCACATAAACCAATACCTGGCCACACTGCTACCAACCAAGAATCCAGCCCATCCTCTGCAGGACAGCTCATTACAAGGTTTACCCACTGAAGATGAAATCACTAACTATCAGTAGTTGGAACATACAAGGGCTGAACGCCTCAGCCTTTGGATCTAAACCAAAAGATCCAGACTTCATAGACAGACTAAAAAACATAGACATCCAAATCCTCCTAGAGACATGGACCCGGGCAGATGACGAGTCCCTAACACCCATGGGCTACAAGGAATTCTCTGTGCCCGCCCAGAAAAACAAAACCACCAAACATGGCCGCCACTCAGGAGGCATACTAATATGGTACAAGGAGGAGCTCAAAGAACACGTAAAAGCTGCCAAACGTGGAACTAATCACATATGGATAAAAATAAGCAGCTCCATCCTCAGCGGCCAGCAGGACATCTATCTCTGTGCAGTATATATGCCCCCACCAGGGTCCCCCTACCACGACCCCGACACTTACGAGGTCCTACAAAGGGAAGCCGCCCATTTCCAACCCAAAGGCAGAGTACTAATATGCGGAGACCTGAATGCAAGGACAGGCACAGAGTTAGACTACCTGCCCCCTGACGACAACCCACATACGCACGGTAGTGAGATCCACCACCCAGAACCCACACAGACAAGAAGAAACAGCCAAGACAGAATTGTCAACAAGAGTGGGAGACAACTGCTGAACATGTGCCGAAGCCTAGGACTGTACATAATAAACGGACGTACCACAGGCGATCCCAGAGGACGCTTCACACTAAACTCCCAAGTGGGCAACAGCGTGGTGGACTATGCCATTACAGACGCAGACCTGTCAGACATTGAAGACTTCACAATCGCCCCTGACTCCCATCTATCAGACCACAACCAGATCCTACTATGCATGAGAACCATGAACAAAACACCCGCACATGAGCCCCAACAGTCCGGCCTCTACAACCTACCAAGACATTTCACATGGGCCAACCACCAGGCCATAGAATATACCAACGCAACCAACCGACCCAAAATCAAGACACTGCTCACAAACTTCCATACAAACACCTATCAGCCAGACCAACAGGGAGTCACCAGAGCTGTGAAGGATCTCAAGTACACCCTACTGACCACAGCAGAACTGGCAGGCCTGAAACGAACCAAACCAATAAGACAAACCAACAAACAGTCCCACAAATGGTTCAACAGCAACTGCAGAGCACTACGCCATACCCTAAGAAGAGCCTCCAACCAAAAACACAGGGACCCCAACAACAAGGAGGTGAGGGAAGCCTACAACAATCTATGCAAGAAATACAAGGGCACCCTCAGAGAGAAGAAACAGAGGTACCTCTCCCACAAAATAGAGCAACTAGAGGACTCCCTCCAGGACAGCTCATTCTGGGAGACCTGGCACCACATGGGCACAAAGCCCAAGAAAAACTCTCTCCACATCCAAAATGGCAATATCTGGCTCAACTACTTCAGAGGTCTCTACAAAAACATCCCAGAAGAAGAACTAACTCCAGAACAGCAACAGATAATCACCAAACTGAGGGACATGGAGAAAGTCATCAAAGACTTCCAGAACCCTCTGGACTCGCCAATCATCATAAAAGATATACAGGAAAGAATTGTCCTGCTGAAAGGCAAAAAGGCCAGTGGCCCTGACGGCATCCTACCAGAGATGATCAAATACAGCCCTCCAGCAATACACGCGGCACTGGCAAAGCTATTCACCCTCGTGCTCAATGCTGGACACTTCCCCGAAGACTGGAACAAAGGGCTCATAACCCCCATCTACAAGAATGGGGACCAATATGACCCCAACAACTACAGAGGGATCTGCGTCAGCAGCACATAGCTAGGGAAACTGATCAACAGCATCATCAATAACAGAATCCTCACCTTCCTCACACAACACGGGGTCCTCAGCAAGAGCCAAGCAGGGTTCATGCCAAACCACCGCACCACAGACCATATCTACACCCTGCACAGCCTCATCAAGACGCATTTGATTCAGTATGGCACCCAGGCCTACTTCTAAAACTCCTAGAGAGTGGAATAGGAGGAAGAACGTACGACGTCATCAAGAGCTCCTACACCGGAAACCAGTGCAGTGTGAAGGTGAATGGGAAAAGTACAGCATACTTCCAACAGGCCTGAGGGGTCATACAAGGCTGTAGCCTGAGCCCAACGCTCTTCAACATCTATATCAATGAACTGGCTACAGCCCTGGAGGCCTCACCAACCCCAGGCCTCGCCCTGAACGACCGGGAGGTGAAGTTCCTGCTATATGCCGATGACCTCCTACTCCTGGCCCCCACTGAGAAAGACCTCCAAGAAAGCCTGTCACTGCTGGAAAAATTCAGCACCACATGGGCTCTACCCATCAACCAGAAGAAGACCAAAGTCATGGTATTTCAGAAGAAGGGCCACAATAAAGCCTCCACCACCCCACAATTCACACTGAATGGCTCCACACTGGAGAAAACCAACAGCTACACCTACCTGGGGCTGGAGCTCAGCCAATCAGGAAGCTTCAAAGCAGCAATAGAAACCCTGAAAGCAAAAGCCTGCAGAACCTTCTACGCCATCAGAAGACAACTGTACCACCTCAAACCACCGGTGAGGGTCTGGCTGAAGATATTTGACGCAGTCATCTCCCCGATCCTTCTCTATGGCAGTGAGGTTTGGGGCCCAGCCACCTACCCAGACCAGTCAAAGTGGGATTCCAGCCCAACAGAGAACTTCCACCTGGAGTTCTACAAATACCTGCTCCGTGTCCATCGCAACACCTCCAACATGGCCTGCAGGGCAGAGCTAGGCCGACTCCCCCTATGGCTCACCATACAGAAGAGGGCGCTAGCTTTCCAGGCACACATCCAGGGGAGCAAGCCTGACTCCTTCCACCACTAAGCATGGCTAAGCCACCTGAGCAAACCAGACACCCACCAACCAAACAACAGCCAACCACCAAACCAAAAACACCAACAGATGATAACCAAGGCCGAAATAAAGGCGACCACAGAGGCAAACAGAGAGCGGTACATTGAAGAATGGAGAAACGAAATAAATAACTCCAAGAAACTCACCGTGTACCAATCCCTACAAAGGGACTACACCATGGCCACCTACCTGGAGAGAATACGCCACCCCAAGCACAGACAGACCCTGAGCCGGTACAGACTGAGCGCCCACAACCTAGAGATAGAGACGGGGCGATGCAGGCAGACGTACAAGCCACGGGAGAACAGACTGTGCCAACACTGTGACCAGGGGGCCCTAGAAGACGAGACCCACTTCCTGCTACACTGCACCAAATACTCAGCTGTGAGGGCCGTCTACTACCAAAGACTCTCTGCCCACATCCCAGACTTCATATCTGCAGACGAGAAGAGGAAACTCTACATCCTACTGGGAGAAGAAGAGGCCACTGTGGAGATCGCTGCCCAATACGTGTCCATCTGTCACCAAATAAGAGGAAGATGAGACTCCACGGACTGTTATATTTATCCCAATACACCGTCCCCACACCACACCACCCCCACCTCCCCATATAGCAGTCACCAACGAAGAGGAAGATGATACTCAACGGACTGTTATATTTATCTCAATACACCCACCCCACCCCACCTCCAACCCCACCTCCCCATATAGCGGTCACCAACTAAGAGGAAGATGAGACTCCATGGACTGTTATAACCACCCCCCCCATACCCACCACTCACCCACCCGAATCCAACCCCCCCTCCCCCACTGCCCACTTTACTAGCTTTGGCAATGCCAAATACCTATTCGGACGTGCCAATAAAGCTATTTTGATTTGATTTGATTTGATTTATACACAGTGACTGAATACATTGTCTATATGTGATGAGCAGATGATGGGGGAGTCTAGGTGACCCTCATACATACCTCCCAACCGTCCCGATTTCCGCGGGACATTCACGATTTCAGTGGCCTGTCCCGCGGTCCCGGTTGGAGGGAGGTATGTCCCGATTTCAACTCAGATCTGCGGGGCAGAGATGGAGGGGGGACATGAATCTGGGGGCAGAGATGGGGGAGGGCATTAATCTGGGGGCAGAGATGGGTGGACATGAAACTGGGGGCAGATGAAGGGTGTATATGAAACTGGGGGAGAGATAGAGGGGGGGACATATAATCTACAGGTGACTGTAGGAGGATTATACTGTGTGGGGGCACATGAAAAATGAATGAGAATGGGCGGAGTCAACATAAAAGTGGGTGGAGCTAAATTTACAGTGGCGCACCGCACATTTTGTCCCTCTTTCAGTTCTTCAAATGTTGGGAGGTATGCTCATACCTGGTCTCCTCTATCAGGAAGGTCTCCTCTTACCTGCTGATGTGAGGGGCTGCTGATCCTCCATCATCACCTCCTTGTACAGTTCCTCGTGTCCTTCTAAATACTCCCACTCCTCCATGGAGAAATAGACAGTGACATCCTGACACCTTATAGGAACCTGACAACACAATGACACAGTCATCCCCAGAGCCCTCCCTTGGTGTTCTTGTATAATGTCCCAGCATTCCCAGCAGCGCTCACCTCTCCGCTCAGCAGCTCAGTGATCCTGCTGGTAAGTTCTAGGATCTTCTGCTCATGTCTCAGTGAATGAGGTGGAGGCTCGGTGATGGGGCTCGGGGTCCTGCTCCATCCTCCTGACACACGGGGTGTCACACACTCACCAGACGACTCCTTCACTACTGTGCAATCCTGTGTATGGTGAGACACTACAGGTCACTACAGACAGGGCCGCACCTCTAATGAGGCGAGGTGAGGCGGTGGCCTCAGGCAGCACTCTGAAGGGGGAGGCAATAAAAAAATTCCTTTTTTTTTTTCTAAACTAGCGCAGGAGTTCGGCTGCTCTGAAAATAACCTGAGCGGCCCTCTCCTGCTCCGGTTTAGACCTCTGCATTTCAGCGCAGATGCGTCATCATGCATCCTAAATTGAGACGCAGACGTCTCACTGCCGGGTGAAGAAGAAGTGGCGGCAGCGGAAGCAGTGGCGAGACCTGTAAGTAACAGACTTTTATTTTTCCTCTTTGTTTTATAGTAGGCCACTACATGCTGGAATATCCCCAGCAGGTAGCAGTCTATTTACCTGCCTGCACAGGGCTTCTCACTGCTGCCCCCGCTTCCCCTTCTACTTTAAGCCATAGAGGATGGCAGAGAGCAGGTTCGGGCCCAGGCCGCAATCCTACTACAGCTATTATTATACTCAGTTCTTTCCAGACCCCTGGGTATAATAATCGGAGCCCCAGGGAAGGTGAGGGAACATAATAAGCAGTGTTACTCATCTCTCCGGGATACGAAGTTAATACTAGCAGGCTTCTGGCCTACATGGTAATGTCCCAGACGTCACGTGGTCTTTGATATTACCATACAGGCCCAAAGCCCGTGCTAGTAGTAACAGCCTTTTACTGCTAGCACAGGCTTTGGGCCTGTATGGTAACAGGCTGTTACTGCTAGCACAGGTATTCAGTCCGGGTGAGAGGGACGGAGTCTTTTGATCGTCCGCCTCAGGCAGCAGAGAGGCTAGGTTCACCACTTACTACAGAGATTCTGAGAGTCCTTCACTTGTCCAGTCATTGCCCTGGTTTATTCCTAGAGATAAGAGTGATGTCATGTGAGACTCTCACCTCTCCAGTGATCAAGGAGATGATCTCCAGGGCCAGCTCTAATATCCTTGTAGACATGTGATTTCTGGCCTCGGCCATCCCTGTTGGGTCAATCTCCATCAAGGCATCCTCGTACAAATCCTTATGTCCTTCTAAATACTCCCACTCCTCCATGGAGAAATAGACAGTGACATCCTGACACCTTATAGGAACCTGACAACACAATGACACAGTCATCCCCAGAGCCCTCCCTTGGTGTTCTTGTATAATGTCCCAGCATTCCCAGCAGCGCTCACCTCTCCGCTCAGCAGCTCAGTGATCCTGCTGGTAAGTTCTAGGATCTTCTGCTCATGTCTCAGTGAATGAGGTGGAGGCTCGGTGATGGGGCTCGGGGTCCTGCTCCATCCTCCTGACACATGGGGTGTCACACACTCGACAGACGACTTCTTCACTACTGTGTAATCCTGTGTATGGTGAGACACTACAGGTCACTACAGAGAGTCTAAGAATCCTTCACCTGTCCAGTCATTGCCCTGGTTTATTCCTAGAGATAAGAGTGATGTCATGTGAGACTCTCACCTCTCCAGTGATCAAGGAGATGATCTCCAGGGCCAGCTCTAATATCCTGGTAGACATGTGGTTTCTGGCCTCGGCCATCCCTGGTGGGTCACTGATGGAGAGGACCATTGTCTTGCGAGGAAAACTTTAGCTTTGAGTCCTAAACTTGAAAGAAAACAAGAAGGACCAAGTGTAAAATCCCATCTGGAAGAACATCTCACATGTAGTATATGATCTCACTAATTCAGAAGTATAAAGGACTCCAAGTATATAACAGATTTATGTACCAGGAAAAAAGTCTGGTTCTCAGAAAGTCTTGAAATTCTGTAAAGCCAACATGAGGGCTAGTTCACACAGGCCAAGAGGGGGCGGATTATGGAGCTGAATCCATGTCATAATCTGCCCCAATAACCCGCCCCATAATCCTCACAATGGAGGTCTATGGAGACTACCAGGCTACTTTTTTTCTGTGAGCGGCAACATGGAAAGAAGAAACAAGCTGTCCATTCTTGAGGTGGACTCCGCGGCTGATTCAGCCCTGGTGTCCGCCTCACGGCAGCACCCTCCGGAATAGGCCCATCCATTTGAGCCTACTCCGGAGGGGGAAGGTGCGACTGTCGGAAAACGAGACAGTTGTGGCAGGCGCATTTTGGCCCGAGATTGACGCGGCGAGCGACACTTCCCGCATCAGCCTTGGGGCCGAAATCCGCCAATCCGCTTCTCGTGTGAACCCAACATGACATGGAGAACACAACAAAATTCCACTGAGACATTATTTATTAAATAAAAACTAGTCCAAAATGGGGAAGCCAAGAGAACTCCCCGAACAGATAACCGAACACAACACAAAATGTGAACTGAGCCTTAGGCCATGGCCTCATGTAGTGAAAACGATGATCATCAACTGGATATGTTTGTAAATCGCAGCGTGTCCATTATACAGAAACTCTGGCGTCTGCATATTGGTGGAATAGGGAGAGAACGTCCGCAGAGGAAAGCTCTGCCAATAAAACCACAATGCATTATCTCTGCAGTCTTCTCGCTATGTGTGGCCTCAGCCTTAAAAGAGGTTTCTGGAAATTTGGTTAGGTCATCAGTTGTAGATCTGTGGGGTCATCTCCCTGCTGATCCCTCTTACAGGTCATGTGACATCAAGGTCATTGGTCTGAACTGGTCCGACGCTGTACTTGGCAAGTACAGATAAATAAATCTAAAGTGGTGGAATCTGTCTATACAGAGAGCAGAGTGTGGAGCACTCACTAAATACAGAGAGAGAGCTCCAAGCGGTCAGTATATACACTGGGGCTCATTTCTCATTTGCACTTTTTATACCTCGGCATTCTTTGCACCTAATTTACTAAAAAGGCTGAATTGTGTCATAAATTTTGCACAAAATTCACCTAAACTTGTGATTCCCCTACTGTCAGATATTTGGGGTGTTTAACACTCCTCCTGTCCTGGACTGCAGTTGCCTCTTTTTTTTTTTTTGTATAACTAGATTGTAAAATGTTACCCCAGATAGGCCACGCCCACTATCCCTGACAATACAGTAAAGTGAGAAATCTGCTGTAAAATTCTTCAGAATAGGGGGCCACACGGTGGCTCAGTGGTTAGTACTGTAGCCTTGCAGCGCTGGAGTCCTGGTGTTCATATCCCGCCAAGGGCATAAAACCATCTGCATGGAGTTTGTATGTTCTCCCCGTGTTTGCATGGATTTCCATCCCATATTCCAAAGACACATACTGATAGGGAGAAATGTACATTGTGATCTCTACAGTTACCATGCTGGGAGTTGTAGTCCTGCAGGAGCGGTAAGATGGAAGTGTTCCTGCGGCTCTGTACAACCGCCATCATCTCCTGACAGCCTGCGGCTGGGGGTTGTAGTCTCTGACTAGCCGGCTACTGTAATGTGTACAGGGCACAGGTCTATCCAGTAGTGAGGTGAATGCACTGACCTGCAGGTTAATAGCGCCCCCCACTGACACCGCTCACACAGCCACAGAGTCAGAGCAGGAGGAAGAACCCAACTTCAAGGAGGAGGAACCGGTCATGTGACAGCAGGAAGGGGCGGAGCTAGCTAGTGACTGACAACTGAGCTGTGGGTGCCGGTGTCAGGTAGTCAGACTACAGATTTACTGACATTGGGCGGGACAGTCCATGCAGTGGCGATCTATATGATCTGAGCTGCAGTAGTGCAGACACAGGGATCAGAATGTAACGAAAGGCCCCAAAATAATATCTAATAGTCCAGATGTCTCCACTGCCCGGCCATTGGGCCGGTAACATGTCTGGTTAGTGGTGGTCACTATTTAGGAGCAGCATCAGCAGCAGTGCAGTAAATGGAGGAGGATGATACAGGGAGATGTGCCCGGCCTGGCAGCTGGAAAAGCGAAAATATCTCCTGATAGGGAAAGGATTCTCTGACCTTACACTGAGGAAGAAACAATAACCTGGACAATCCTGCCAGTTATCCCTGTATGGGAGACAATGCCGCAGCAACAGTGTGTGGGCAAAGTGACAATTAATAGAATTTCAAGAAACATTTGGGGTGCTCTACCAGTGTGCCTGGCCTGGCTGCAGCCGAAATAGCTGAACTATCCTACAAAAGTGATCATTGTCTCTGTGTTTTGCTCCATGTAGGGATTATTCACCATATACTGCTGCTCAAACTGACTCCAACATGTACAAATATATCACACATTGTGTACTTCACCTTATATTCATGAGTGTAAGCAATGGTTTGGCATGGTGAAGTTGGGAATAGCAAATTGTCCAGCGTGTAGGAACTGGAGGTGGCGAATGGGACTCAGCTGGTGTTGAAACTGCACCAGTGAGGTGATGGGCCATGACAGCTAATTTATTGTCCCCTGCCCATAATTGATGCCCGTGCACCTTTCCCTACATGGACATTTCATGGCCCATTCATTGCATTCAAAAACATCTTTATTCTCAGTGAGTATGATAGCACTGCAGCTACTGATGGGGCTGTCAAGAACAGAGGTGGTGTTGCTGTTGCCATCCACATTCTTATAGTTAGTAGCAGTACTTGCACAAGTGTTTCCTCCTCCCTCGTCTCTTAAATAGTTTTTCCAGTAATTTTCACACTCACTACTAAGTGATTTGCCAACAATCCTGACACAATATCTTTTTTGTTATTAAAAAAAAAAAAAAAATTCAAGAAAACTTATAATACATTAAAAGGGACACCTGGTCAGTGAATATTAGACTATAATTGTGTAAGTAATCTTATATCAAATAAGATTCTTTTCTTACATTAGTACAAAGTAGACTGTATATTGGGTGATCACAATTGCTTATATAACAGTTCTTTTTTCCCTCAGAGTTGCTATTAAACCAGCAGTATTTATTTAATGGAAAAAATGTAAACTCTTGCCCAAATAGGCCTTTAAAAAACATTGTTTACTAACAGGATTGTGTTGCCAATGAAAACTATGTTTAAAATAGTGTATATAGATGAAACTGCAGTATTGCACAAAAGACAGATGAAATTAGAATATTGAAACTGAAGGGGTGAACTGTGTCTGTTAGGAGGACAGATTTCCCCCTCACTAGGTCTATCAATTATGAATTCTATTACTAATCTGCCTGTGTAATTGCTTAATTCTCTAAGGGTAAGTTCACACGGAGATTTTGAAATCAATGGGAGTCACTCAGGAGTTTTTTCCTGGAGCCGGAAGAAGCGAGGTGCTCATTCTTCAGGCCGAGTCGCCTCGCGATTCAGCTGGAAGACACTCCCTGCTCCGGATCAGGCCCATTCATTGGGACTAATCCGGAGTGGAGTGCGCAGCTGGATGCTGATGCATTGCACTGGCTTTCAGTTGCGGGTACCTGGCTTTTGGACCAGAACCTGAACTGGCCTCCTCCTCAGATTCCGGTCCAAAACACTCCGTGTGAACTTACCCTAACTCTCTTAGACCTCTAAGTATTGCTAGAATCCCTATTGCATTCTCTGGATTGTGCTATATCCTATGTTGCAGTAAGACTGATCACTAACTAAAGGCAGATCACAGGAGTCCAAACTTTTATATACTCTATATGACTTCAGCACTGTAAGGTCTATCTACCCCTGTCTATTGTCTGAGAGGCTATCAGGTGGAGCTATAATGTCACAGACAGTGTCACACGCACGTCTCCTCTGCATTACCTTGTCAGAAACACAATGACGGCCATTTTCTCACAGTACGGCCATTTTTTGTTTGACTAAAGTGAATTGCTATTTGTTCAGATTTATGAAAAACAAACAATTAGGAATATTCAGAAGGAACCTGCCTCGATACAGATCGGTTCACCCATCTCTAGTTGTAACGTAAGGTTCTCAATGTGTGGTAATCTCTTGTAGGAATCTCATCTCTTATACTGGTGATTGGATTCTTCCACTGTATGAGGGAAACGCAATGTCTGGAGACGTCTAGTACTGAAGATTTCTCATACTTGAAGAATATTTGTTCATCCTTTCATGTATCCTCCACCACACAGAACATCAATGCAAACTAGACTATAGCAAATATAATGTAACGAGATGGAATAATTGTCCTTCAGAGAAAGTTTTTCACCAGTTTGACTTCTTATGTGTGATGTCACGTTTGATAGAATGGTAGTCGTGACTCCTTGGTTATATAGAGATGAGCGAACGGCGTTTGATTGAATTGATATCCGATTGAATATCAGGCCGCTCCAGGTATTCGTTTCCAATCAAACACCACGAGGCAAACGCACTAAAAACTCGTATCCCCTCCCACCTTCCCTGGTGGTTTTTTTGCACCAATAACTGTGCAGGGCAGATGGGACAGGAACTACAACAACGGAGGCATCGGGAAAAAAAAAAAAAAAAAATCGGAAAAAGTAATTGGCTGGCTAAATCAGGTGAGCTCCAATTTATACGAATGGTGGATTTAACATTGGGTTAATTTGAGACTGTGATCTATGTGACTGTGAGACAGGGACAGATGTACAGGCAGGGTTAGCTAGGGGTTACCTTTATTTAGGGGGGAATGTTACTCACCCAGCTCTTTGGGGCTCTATCTGGTCGGGATCCCTGTCAGCTTGCGATATGCACGAGCTGACTTTTTCCCATAGGAATGCATTGACCAGCGTTGATTGGCCGAATGTCATACAGAGTACAGCATTTGGCCAATCAACGCTGGTTCTGCCGGAGGAGGCGGAGTCTAAGATCGGTCCACAGCAGTCTCCATTGTGGTCCGAACTTAGATGTAGCAGTGTTGCTCTTAAAAGAGCTGTTTTTCACTTTTCCTGCCTAGCACAAGCTAAACTTTCTCTCTCACCCCGATCACGATTTCTCTCCCTAGCTCCCCAAACTGCATCTGAGACGAATGTGGCTGACACTATTCTTATAAATCCGAGGTCACCTGACTTCGGCAGCCAATGACTTTTTACTATTTTTTTTTTTTTTCATGCCTACGTTTTCCTGCTTCCTGTCCCATCTCCCCTGCACAGTTATTGGTGCCAAAAAAGCGCCAGGGAAGGTGGGAGGGGATACAAAATTCTTTACTGCGTTTACCGCGTAGTATTCGATTGGAATTGAATATGTCAAATACCTTAAAATTTGATTGAATATCTACTCGATTGAACGGTAGTCGCTCATCTCTAGTTAACAGTACTGATCCCTACCCCCACTCCAATCACTCCACACCGCTGCAAAATTTAGAGAGGATTTGAGAGGGGAAGGGTCCAGATAACACTATCCCAAGGAGAACCAGTGGAACCCTATTCACATACAAAGATATACTAAAGACACACAAACAACCAAAATTATGAAAAAGAGCTTCAAACTTTATTATCACAAGTTAAATAATCCATATACAGAGTAAAAACTGAGAACATGGTGAGCCTGTCTGAGCGAAGCAGAAGGAACCTGCATCAAGGGGGCAAATACTTTATATCATATAATGGTAGACCAGGATTCACATACCAACAAGACCATTAAAAAGGAACCAAAATTAGAATTTTCCGAACTATTAATAGTGGAGAGTCGGACCAGTAAGACACATTAGTAGGTACCGGTCCTGGCATGTGTCCACTCCATGGTGGCAGCTTCTAACTCTGGAAGAATAACACCATGTTAGGCTGAGGGGATATCTTTGGGAGGAAATATTTGGAAAATTCCCACTGTACAACAAAGGATGAAAAAGAATTCTTCCGAAAGTAAAAAATATCAGCATCTAGTTGAGATTCTGTCTTATAACTTCCATTTACAAGAACGCTATACTGATTAAAAGAGTTGTCGAAAAAAAAAAATGTATGTTTAGGCCAACAGGTCAGATCAATGGTTCGGGACCACTTCTCATACCCATACTATACACTACTATAGCCAGAAGTAGTTGTCTCCATGGCCCGTGTGGTGGCCGGGGCAGTCAATGCAGCTGAACGACCCTTGACGTTACTCGGCCACTACATAGGGCAAGGTGCCAGCTGCTTACAACCCAGTGGAGTGTATGGAATGGGCACTGGAAGCGGCTCTAGAGTGACAAGTATAAAAACTCAAGAACTGGAAAAAAAAAAAAATTGTATATATAACATGTAATGATTTGTTATACGAATTCTTTTTACACTATTATGACACTGGATTCTTCCTTATGGAGAAGGAGCAAAATCTGATTTCTGGGTAAAATTCTTCCTCAGCCTTACATCCAATATAGCTCTTATTCCAGAGGTTTCTCAAGACGATCTCCAAGCGGGAAATATTTCCCACGTACAGGACATGAAGATTACTTCTCTCCTGTGTGAGATCTCTGATGCCTCTTAAGATTACTTTTCCGCGTAAAAAGTTTCCCACATTCCTCACATGAAAATTCTTTAACCCCCAAGTGAATTTTCACATGTTTACGAAGATAAAAGTTAAACCTGAAATATTTCCCACATTCCGAACATTGAAACGGCTTCTCCCCACTGTGAGCCTTCAGATGTATTGCAAGATTGGATTTCAGACTGAAACACTTTCCACATTGAGGGCATTTGTATGGTTTCTCTCCAGTGTGACTTCTCTGATGTCCTTTAAGTTGTACTTTCCTTTTAAAACATTTCCCACAATCAAGACATGAGAATGGCTTCTCCCCTGTGTGAGTTCTCTGATGTATAATAAGACTGTAGTTTTGTTTAAAACACTTTCCACAATCATTGCATTTAAATTTCTTCTCTCCTGTGTGAGTTCTTTGATGGACAATAAGACTGGATTTCTGTCTATAACACTTTCCACATTTAGAGCATTTATAGGGCCTCTCTCCTGTGTGAGTTCTCTGATGTTCCGTAAGATACGATTTCTTAGTGAAGGATTTCCCACAATCTGAACATACATGCAGCCTTTCACCTTTATGAATCTTCATGTGACTGTAAAGATTAGATTTCTTTTTATAAGATTTGCCACAATCCGTACATGTGAATGGCTTCTCTCCTGTGTGAGTTCTCTGATGTTCAACAAGAGTAGACATTGTAGTAAAAGATTTCCCACATTCTGTACATGGAAATGGTTTTTCAATTTTGTGAAGGTTCTTGTGTTTGGAAAGGTAAGACTTCGTTTTAAACAGTTTCTTACATTCTGAGCATTCATATCTGACACCTCTGTGAATCTTCAGGTGTCTGGTAAGATAAGATTTCATTTTAAACTGTTTCCCACATTGTGTACATACATACGGCCTGGAACCTCTATGAATCTTCATGTGTCTGGTAAGATTAGATCTCTTTTTAAAATGCTTCCCACATTCTGAACATGCTAAAATTTCCGCCGTTTTATCTCCAGAAGTTTCTACGGCCACTTGTGACCGATTTTCTTTTACTTCGTAGCAAGGAGATAACAACTGAGATCCATGGGGGGCGCTCATACGGTCTTCATCTGAAAAAAAAAATAATTTTTTAGTTAACACCATGAATAATCCACTAGATTAATCCCTCAGATGCCGTGAGATCTTATGGTGCCAAGGGGTTGGTATAGAGACTAGGAAGCCAATCAATAGACTTAGTTGCTATGCTAAATGAACGTTTGCAAAATATGTGCCCAAAATAATTTAAAAACGGGGGGGGGGGGTGGAACAAAAAAAACACCTTGAACGCAGAAAATCTCCTCTCATAGGACACCAAAACCAGGTTTCTATGTTTTGATATTCCTGAGATATCGCCATTTATAGTTGTAACACTCAGGAGGGCCAGGGCTGGTATATCAAATGTGGCCGGCTTTCAGGGGGTCCCTGGGTCCCAAATGTGCACAAAATCTCCTTTTTGATGTCTCCGACTACCCACCCCCACGTGATATCTGACAATGACAACAGACAACCAGGTCTCGGGGGTAGTCGTTGCTCTTTTACTAGCAGGACAAGGTAATACAAATGTACATATGGAGTAATTCTTCACATACAATACAGCGATCTTTGTAGGTAGTGTCCAATTAAGCAGGTGATGGAGCTTGGAGCAGGAATGCTTTGGATAGTTTAATTAGTAGTTGCTTGGGTAGTTAAACTTGTATATACTTGTAAAGATGGCCTGTATCTAGGGGGTTAGTCCTCCACAAACTGGGTATACGTATGTAGAAGAGCGAATACAATTTGTCAGGAGCGGGAGACCCTCAAATTCTGCCAGACTAGCTATGGGATTCTTAAATATAGATTTGTGTCCCAAAGACTTACTTGAATAGAGAGATACGTGTGAGGTTCCCAGATGTATGGATAAGCAGGTCCGTAGCTTTAGTGCTTGTAGGCTTAGAGCTTCAGAGGAAAACACTCTCTGAGGAGAATCTTGAGTACAGAGGAAAACCTATCTCTGTTGGAAGTGCTCTCAGACTTGGCTGCCATTTTCAGCTCTCCATATGCTGCTAGCTTCCCATGTCTTAGACTAGTAGCTCCACCCAAAAGAGACCAGACAAAAGGTCCCCAACCCCCCTAGAGGGGGCTGTAACTCCTCCTCCTCCTCCAGGCCAGTCAAGGGAGCTTGATGGGTCCTGAAGGTCACCTGATCATACTGGACATTCCTTTACAGTGCCAACTCAAATTACAATGGCAAGTATAGGCAGGCGTAGTTCACAAAAACATCCACAAGATGGCGCATTAATAGACCCCCTGTGTGCTGGCTCTGGTAATATATAGAAGGAATGAAGGGGGAGGAAAACTCTTTACCTTATATGCAAATGTCCATACCATCTCGGTCTGCAAGGACTATTAAAGGGAATGAGACAAGCAGTACCGGGACATTACATAGTGACCCTCCCCCATCTTCTTCATTTCAGACTCTACACAATAAGAAGCCAGTGAGACAGTGACAATGCCGGATGTCACAGAAAGAAGCCAAAATGGGTGAATAAAGTAGAACGCAAAATGTATTACTCACATAGAGACTGCCAAGATATCAAAAGTCTGAAAGTTTACTTACACTTTAAAATGAAACTAAGGCACATTGGCCGAGCCCTAAAAAACCTCCGCAATAACATTACCCCTCCTCCACCAAACGCTACAGTTGGCACATCGTAGTCAGGCCGGTAACGTTCTACTTCCATTCGCCAAACCCAGACTGGTTCATCAGACCAGACAGAGACGCGAGATCGGTCACTGCACAGAACACGTCTCCACCAGCCATTGTGTCACTAATGTTTGTAAAGGCGACTGGCGGGTGAGGGGCTGGATATTATACACCAGGTCAACGGGGCCGAATGAGACAAGATGTATGAAAGGTTCTTACCATTCTTCGACATTGATATGGGGTTCTTCAGTCCACTTGTCGTTTTACTGTCACTTTCCTGTAAAGTTTCAACATCAAGGACATGAGAAAGAAAAAGAAGGTCCAGAGTTTATGCTGATAACTTCAATACATTTGTTAGCCTTAGTGGCAGCTGACTGGCATCATTTATGTGTAATCAGAGTCTATTAAAAAAAATGAACACAAAGACACAAGGCACGCAGGCCTCACCAATGGTCAAATGGCCAGGGGAGATCCCACCAAGCAGTTTAGGGCATGATACACTGACAAGAGTGCAAGGGCCTAGGTATACGGGATCATATAACAGCTACAGATAGGTATAAGAAACAGACAAGAAGACACACAGGAGAGACAAAGACCAGGAAGACCCATAAGGGAGAGGAAAAGGGGAAGGGAAAAGATCAGGAAGAGGGTAAGGCGACCAGCAACCTTTGAGGAGGAAAGGAAAAACACGAAGTACCTCCAATCAGGACAAAAGAGGAAAATTATTCCTGAACCACGACCCAGGGCCGACAGAAAGCATTGAATTTGGAGGGATCTGGGGAATCCTTCACAACCAGGGCCACCATTCTCCTCATGAGGAGAAGCTCCTGTAAAAATTCAATCAAGGAGGGCGCAGTGGTAATCCGCCAATGCTGGGGAATGACAGTAATGGTGGTCGTGAGAAAGTGTTGCAGGAGATCCTTCTTCACCACAGAGATCCTACCAGGAATAACTGAAAGAAGGGCCTGTTGGGGAGATGCTGGGATGGTGCGCCCACACACCTTGGCATACAGGGCGAACACGGCATCCCAAAAAGGCCTAAAGACATCAAACTCCCACTAAATGTGGTATAGAGTACCTTTCTCAGTGCCACAATGCCAACACCAGTCAGTCACAGCAGGATAGATCGTGTGTAGAAGGTCAGGACACCAGTACCACCGAAGCAGAATCTTAAAGTTCTTTTCTTGCGCACTGCAGGGCAATGGTATCTTATGTGTAAACAGAAAAGATCTATCCCAATCGGTAAGAGAAAGTCCCACACGGAGCTCTGACTCCCAGGGGCCCATGTACGAGGGGGGCTCAGGAATGGAGATCAAAGGAGAATGCTATAGAGCAGGGGTAGGGAACCTTGGCTCTCCAACTGCTGTGAGGCTACAACTCCCCATAGGCTCCATTCACTTCCATTGGAGTTCCAAGAACAGCAAAGCAAATATGCATGCTGGGAGTTGTAGTGTTGCAACAGCTGGAGAGCCAAAGTTCCCTACCCCTGCTATAGAGTGTTGACAGCACGCATGGGGAGGGTTCAACATGAGAAAGGGTGGAATCCAAGTTACTAAGAAGGCCAAATCGGTTGAACTCACGTAGGATAGATGGGAAGGACACCCGTGGCTGAGAGACATAAAGGAGTAGGTCGGCAGCATATAGCGCAGTCTTAACCTGGCAGCAAGACCATGAATGTCCAGACACCGCCATATTGCCACCACCAGATGCTCCATGACCAGGGTATTCAGCAGTGGCGACAGAGGACAGCCTTGTCAGGTGCCGTTCCGCACTGGGAAAGGGTCCGAGAGGACCCTATTAGCCCGTTCCCGCCTTTTCAGCGTCCACAGAGAGCAGACACATAGGCGAGTTGTTGGAGCAAGCAACCGGGATTGCCAACAGAGTTTTTCAAACATTATCCCGAGCCTCGCGGTCACGGATAAAGCTGATCTGATCGGTGTGGGTTAGGCCCCGCATAAGATTGGCAAACAATTTAACATCAATATTAATGAGGGTAATCGGGCGGTAACTGGCACAGCTAGTAGGGTTTGTGCCCAGCTTAGGGAGGACAGTGATCAGGGATTGTGTTGTTATTTAGTCCATGATTTCCATCTACACTGCAGAACTAGACATTTATCTACACTGAAGAGCAATTACCAAGTCAATGTCCAAACAGATGGAAGTTCACCACAATCTATTATGGAACCAGAAACCATTAGTAGCCACGACCGAGCACAGCCAACAATATCATCCAATAGAGCGGACACTCCACTGCTGCTGAGACGTGTAGTAGAAAGCTTCATGGCATCAATCTATAGAGGATTTACAGACATCTCAGCTTCAGCTACCTGAGGATCCAGTGGGACATTCAGCTCTGGATCCTTTGGACAATCCTGAGAATATTGAGGACGGGGACATCTCTCTGGTGGATTTCTTGGACTGGATCCATCTATAGGAAATATACACAGTGACTGAATACATTGTCTATATGTGATGAGCAGATGATGGGGAGTCTAGGTGACCCTCATACCTGGTCTCCTCTATCAGGAAGGTCTCCTCTTACCTGCTGATGTGAGGGGCTGCTGATTCTCCATCGTGACCGCCTTGACTTTGTCATCCTGACACCTTATAGGAACCTGACAACACAATGACACAGTCATCCCCAGAGCCCTCCCTTGGTGTTCTTGTATAATGTCCCAGCATTCCCAGCAGCGCTCACCTCTCCGCTCAGCAGCTCAGTGATCCTGCTGGTAAGTTCTAGGATCTTCTGCTCATGTCTCAGTGAATGAGGTGGAGGCTCGGTGATGGGGCTCGGGGTCCTGCTCCATCCTCCTGACACACGGGGTGTCACACACTCACCAGACGACTTCTTCACTACTGTGTAATCCTGTGTATGGTGAGACACTACAGGTCACTACAGAGAGTCTAAGAATCCTTCACCTGTCCAGTCATTTCCCTGGTTTATTCCTAGAGATAAGAGTGATGTCATGTGAGACTCTCACCTCTCCAGTGATCAAGGAGATGATCTCCAGGGCCAGCTCTAATATCCTTGTAGCCATGTGGTTTCTGGCGTCGGTCATCTCTGGTGGGTCACTGATGGTGAGGACCATTGTTTTGAAAGGAAAACTTTAGCTTGGAGTCCTGAACCTGAGAGAACACAACTGTGTATAAAATCCCATCTAGAAGAACATCTTACATGTAGTACAGCATCTCACTAATTCAGAAGTACTGTATATACTCAAGTATAAGCCGACCCAAATATATGCCGAAGCCCATAATTTTATCACAAAAAAATTGGGAAAACTCATTGACTCGAGTATAAGCCTAGTCATAAGTTGCAGCTCTTCAATTTGGCCCGGACACGGAGCTGCAAAAGTGACGTCATCTATGTGTCTGGGCCCATTGAAATGTAATAGTCCATAATTTTATCCGCCACTGCAGATAAAAAGTCTGGCCCTGTGCATGACAGTTTAGTAACTCCATGTGCCTCATAGTAATAGCAGTTAACCCCATCATGTCCCTCACATTAACCTCCTGTGTGCCTCACATAAGAGTTACTGATATGTGAGAGACACGGAGGTCATAATTACTACATTAAACATTATTAAGGCACTTTATTAGTACCTCCATATGTCTCACATATTAGTAACCCTTATATGAGGTACACAGGGGGTTAATGTGAGGGACATGATGGGGTTAAATGCTATTAATGTGAGGCACATGGAGTTACTGAAGTTAAATTAATAACCCCAAATACCTGACAGTAATAGGCATAATAACTCCAGCAGTTACCTGTGTGCTTTACTTTCACTTTGTTAGGGGGCGTTCACACTACCGTCGGTGTCCGACATGTAGTGTCCACTCCTAGTGTCCGCTCAAAATCTGGCACAGACATTAGGAGTGGACACTAGCAGTGGACACTAGCTGTGTCCGTGACACCTGTCATTTATTTAAATGGCGATCGGGTGTGTTCTTTTGCACTCCGTGCCCGTCCTTCCCTGTCCGCAAGTGAAGATGTCTGACTTCTCAAGCGGACAGAGGAACCCTGCATGCAGGGTTTTTCTGTCCGCTTGAGAAGTCGGACATCTTCACTTGCGGACAGGGAAGGACGGGCACGGAGTGCAAAAGAACGCACCCGATGCCCATTCAAGTGAATGACAGGTGTCACGGACACAGCTAGTGTCCGCTCCTAATGTCCGTGACAGATTTTGAGGGGACACTACATGTCGGACGCCGACGGTAGTGTGAACGCTCCCTAACAGGGAGCTTCCTCTCCTCTGCGGGGTGCAGGTACAGCAGCAGGGGCCATCCGAGCTTTCATCTCTCTTGCTAGAGAAGGGGGAGTGTCCTATATCATTACTGTAGCACTAAAGGACACTCCCCCTTTGTTTAATTTATGCAGGTCCTTGAAGGTCCTTGTGCTTAGTGCCTCATTTTGACAATGAAAATGCATTGGTTAAGGAACCGATCAGGGCTCCTGACCAATAAATTTGTATTAACAAAATGAGGATTAATAGTTGGGGCTCAGGACCCTGACTCGAGTATAAGCCGAGGGGGGCTTTTTCAGCATAAAAGCAGAGCTGAAAAAGTTGGCTTCTACTTGAGTATATACAGTATAAATGACTACTCTTAGTATATAAAGGAGCTGACTTACAGTATATATAACCATGGGGAAAAAAAATATGAAAAAAAACAAAACCCCACACACCCTCTGGTTTATGTACCGGGAAGAAAAACTGGTTTTCAGAAGGTCTTGAAATTCTGTAAAACCAACATAAGGAGAACACACAACAAAATTCCACCAGGACTTTATGTATTGAACAAAAGCTAGTCCAAGATGGAAAAGTCATGTGTGAATAACTAAGTGCCCCCCTTAAATGAACAGCTTGTATCACACTTATACCAGTAGTCCTGGTTTTCTGGATTGCTCTAGGAATCTCTCAAAAATGTAATGTTTTGGTAAATCGCAGCATTTCCTCTGTGGCTATTTCCTCAGCGTTAGTTTCTTGTAAGTCGCTATGTGGGGCTTCATCCTTAAAGGAGCTCTCTAGGAATTCGGTTAGGTCATGGATTAATGATATGTGGGGTCATCCCCCTGCCGCTCCCTCTTACAGGTCATGTGATGTCCCGGTTATTGGTCTGAGCTGCAATACCAAACACACTATGCAGACAAATCCGGCGCTGTACTTGGCGAGTACTGATTGTGTATATATATATAATGACACGGTGGAATCTGTTGTGTCTTCTTGTTGGTCTGAGGTTGGATTTTCCAATTTTTAAGACCTAAGGACCAGGTGTATTTTTATGTCCTGATGTGTGTGGTGAATGAAAAACATGGCTACAATGGGCTGGAAATGTATCGTCTTTAGCAATGACTCCAGGTTTAGTTTAGGATCGGATACTGGTCAGGTTACAATTTGGAGGCCACGTGGTGAAAACTTCATTCCTGCCTTTGCTGTAGAACACCACACTGCCCCCTGCTGTTGGGATGATGTGAGGACCATCATGTAGGACAGTCGGTCACCACAGTGATATGTACAGGACATTGTGAAACTACCAAATATACTGTGTCCCATGGAAGGGCGGACAACTGGTACCAGCAGGAAGAAACATACACTGATTCTTCAGTAACGTTTCCGCCAGATTACAACACCGCCTGGTCCTGCCCGGTCACCAGATTTATCACCAATCTACCATTTATGGGACCAGGGGGAACGTCACCAACCTACAAGTGTACAGGGCCGGCTGTAACATCTGTGGTAAATGTACTGCTATATACCATACAGAGCCTGTATATACCTCCATGTCCTGCCGTATCTCATCTTGTATCCAGGCTACAGGTGTAACATCTGTGGTAAATGTACTGCTATATACCATACAGAGCCTGTATATACCTCCATGTCCTGCTGTATCTCATCTTGTATCCAGACTACAGGTGTAACATCTGTGGTAAATGTACTGCTATATACCATACAGAGCCTGTATATACCTCCATGTCCTGCCGTATCTCATCTTGTATCCAGGCTACAGGTGTAACATCTGTGGTAAATGTACTGCTATATACCATACACAGCCTGTATATACCTCCATGTCCTGCCGTATCTCATCTTGTATCCAGGCTACAGGTGTAACATCTGTGGTAAATGTACTGCTATATACCATACACAGCCTGTATATACCTCCATGTCCTGCTGTATCTCATCTTGTATCCAGGCTACAGGTGTAACATCTGTGGTAAATGTACTGCTATATACCATACACAGCCTGTATATACCTCCATGTCCTGCCGTATCTCATCTTGTATCCAGGCTACAGGTGTAACATCTGTGGTAAATGTACTGCTATATACCATACACAGCCTGTATATACCTCCATGTCCTGCCGTATCTCATCTTGTATCCAGGCTACAGCTGTAACATCTGTGGTAAATGTACTGCTATATACCATACACAGCCTGTATATACCTCCATGTCCTGCTGTATCTCATCTTGTATCCAGGCTACAGGTGTAACATCTGTGGTAAATGTACTGCTATATACCATACACAGCCTGTATATACCTCCATGTCCTGCCGTATCTCATCTTGTATCCAGGCTACAGGTGTAACATCTGTGGTAAATGTACTGCTATATACCATACAGAGCCTGTATATACCTCCATGTCCTGCCGTATCTCATCTTGTATCCAGGCTACAGCTGTAACATCTGTGGTAAATGTACTGCTATATACCATACAGAGCCTGTATATACCTCCATGTCCTGCTGTATCTCATCTTGTATCCAGACTATAGGTGTAACATCTGTAACCGAGCGGTCGCTATATACAGACAGGGCCCCGAGCGGTGGCTATATACAGATATATACACTGGGGGTCATTTATCATTTGCACCTTTTTTAAGCCTCAAGAATCCAAATATCCAATTCACTAAAAAGATTCAAATGTGTCAGAAATTTGTCACAAAATTCACCTAATAGGACTTGGGATTCCAATACAATCAGTTATTTGGGGTACATTTTTTGGCGCCATTTTGTATAAATCTATAGTAAAATGTTACCCCAGATAGGCCACGCCCACTATCCCCAACAATACAGTAAAGTGAGGAATCTGCTGTAAAATCCTTCAGAATAGACACAAACACCTGATCCATTTTACACACAGAAGAGAAAACCAGTAGTAGCCAAACGTAATGTGTACAGGGCACAGGTCTATCCAGTAGTGAGGTGAATGCACTGACCTGCAGGTTAATAGCGCCCCCCACTGACACAGCCACAGAGTCAGAGAAGGAGGAAAAGCCCAACTTCAAGGAGGAAGAACCAGTCATGTGACTGCAGGAAGGGGCGGAGCTAGCTAGTGACTGACAACTGAGCTGTGGGTGCAGGTGTCAGGTAGTCAGACTACAGATTTACTGAGATTGGGCGGGACAGTCCATGCAGTGGCGATCTATATGATCTGAGCTGCAGTAGTGCAGACACAGGGATCAGAATGTAATGAAAGGCCCCAAAATAATATATAATAGTCCAGATGTATCGGCTGTCCCCACAATATAATTTTCCCCTCATGTTACCTCCAGTTTATTATCCCCCTTCCAGCTGTCCCCATAATTTAAAGTCCCCCTCCAACTACCCCCATAGTATTATGTCCCTCTTCTACCAAATAAACATACAGAACACACAGCTCCTCCCCTCTCCTTCCTGCTATCATGCCCTTCCCCTCTCCTCACTCCCCTGCTCCTCCCCTCACTCCCATGCTCCTCTCCTTGCTCCTCCGCTGCTCACTCCTTTGCTCCTCTCCTCGCTCCCCTGCTCCTCTCCTCACTCCCCTGCTCCTCCCCTCTCCTCGCTTCCCTGCTCCGCTCCTCCGCTGCTCACTCCTCTGCTCCTCCCCTCTCCTCGCTTCCCTGCTCCGCTCCTCCGCTGCTCACTCCTCTGCTCCTCCCCTCTCCTTGCTTCCCTGCTCCGCTCCTCCGCTGCTCACTCCTCTGCTCCTCCCCTCTCTCCCCTGCTCCTCTCCTCGCTCCACCGCTGCTCACTCCTCTGCTCCTCCCCTCTCCTCTCTCCCCTGCTCCTCTCCTCGCTCCTCTGCTGCTCACTCCTCTGCTCCTCCCCTCTCCTCTCTCCCCTGCTCCTCTCCTTGCTCCTCTGCTGCTCACTCCTCTGCTCCTCCCCTCTCCTCGCTCCCCTGCTCCTCTCCTCGCTCCTCTGCTGCTCACTCCTCTGCTCCTCCCCTCTCCTCGCTCCCCTGCTCCTCTCCTCGCTCCTCCGCTGCTCACTCCTCTGCTCCTCCCCTCTCCTCTCTCCCCTGCTCCTCTCCTAGCTCCTCTGCTGCTCACTCCTCTGCTCCTCCCCTCTCCTCGCTCCCCTGCTCCTCTCCTCGCTCCTCCGCTGCTCACTCCTCTGCTCCTCCCCTCTCCTGGCTCCCCTGTTCCTCCCCTCTCCTCGCTCCCATGCTCCTCTCCTCGCTCCTCCGCTGCTCACTCCTCTGCTCCTCCCCTCTCCTGGCTCCCCTGCTCCTCCCCTCTCCTCGCTCTCATGCTCCTCTCCTTGCTCCTCTGCTACTCACTCCCCTGCTCCTCCCCTCACTCCCCTGCTCCTCTCTTCGCTCCCCTGCTCACTCCACTCTCTTCGCTTCCCTGTTCTGTCAGCTTTTCTGGTCCAGAGTCTTCAGGGATCTTCAAGTCATCACATCGTATCTCCCGGTCCCTGGGCAGACACTGAATGAATGGTGACGCAATGAGAGGACACACAAGAGTTGAAGCTGGGACAGCGAGGCAAGACATGGAATCCGGGACACTCGGGAGGTATAAATCTGGCTAATAGTGACTATGGAATAAATTTCCAGTTTCTCCTCTACAGACACTCAAACGCCTAAACCATATCACCCCAGATTTGGCACATAGATAAATTGAGTATCTGGGAAGATTTTAGTCACCAAGCCCTGGTAGGAGCCACAGGGGATGGTGTCTCCAGCTAGTTACACCGGGGGCAGATTTATTAACTATCCAAGGGCTAGTTCACACGTAAAATACTTGTGGCTTATTTTGGTCCTGATTAGGAAGCGTTTTTTGGACCTTGCCGTGCTTTTAGGAGCTTTTTTTTGGAGCGTTTTAATTTGTAAAAACCGCTTCAAAAAACGCCAGGTAGTTTTCCCCTCCCATAAAAGTGAATGGGCAGCAAAATCGGCGCGTTTTTTTTGCAAAAAATGCATGGAAAAAACACGCGTTTTTCGCCTCCCATTCACTTCTATTGCTTTCTTCAGGTGGAAAACGCCTCAAAAGCGGTCATGTCGCTTCTTTTTTCTGCTAAAACTGCAAAAAACTGGTAGCAGAAAATAAATAAGCTAGTGGTCTACATAGACCACTATTGCAACAAGGCGGATTTTGAGGCGAAATCCGCCTCTTTGCCCCGTGTGAACTAGCCCTAAAAGTAAACTAGATTTCAGTCATCCAGAGCAACCAATCACATCACATCTGTCATTTTGTATTCTGCTCCCGATATATATAAGCTGTGCTCTGATTGGTTGCTAGGGTGAGCAAATACAATCTCCTTCATCATAGCAACCAATCAGAGCACAGCTTACATTTAACAGGAGCAGGCTACAAAATGAAAGTTGTGATCTGATTGGTTCCTCTGGATGACTGAAACCATAGCTCCCAAACGTCCCGCATTTAGAGGGTCCTGATTTTAAGCTCCAGTCTTGCGGTCCCGCACAGCTCTCTGCATGTCTCGCTCTGTCCCTGAAGTGTTTTACTTAACAAGCTTTCCCCCGATCACCTTCCAATCTTATAGCAGATAAAAGCCTGTGCTGATCATGGGAAAGCTTCACTACTGTACAAGGACCTGGGTGACATCACATGGTTACATGAATAGGTGGGTGTGTCAGTGTCCCGTGCAGTCAAGAGATGGAGAGATGTGTGCTCTAAGGTACTGAGATGGGAGGGGGAATGTGAGATACAGGTTGGAGAGTGTGGGGAGGACATGAAACTGAGGCAGAGATGAAGGGGAGTATGAAACTGGGAGAGAGATGGAGGGGTAGATGAAACTGGAGCCAGGTGAAAGGGGATATGAAAATGGGGGAGAAATGGAGGGGGGAGATGAATCTGGGAGCAGAGATGGAAGGGGGATATGAAACTGGGGGTAGATGAAGTGGGCACTTTAACTGGGGGGACATTAAACTGAAGACAACTGGAGGGGGGCATTAAACTGTGCCCCAGCTTAATGTCACCCTCCAGCTGCTCGAGTTTAATGTCTGCCTCTAGTTGCCCCCAGTTTCATGTCCCATTCCAGCTGCCATTAATTTATTGCCCCCCCCCCCCTCCAACTACCACCACTGTTAATGTTCTCTCTAGTTTCCCCTAGTTTAAACTGGGGCACCAGGAGAGGAACTTAATACTGTGGGACAGTTGGAAGGGAACATTATAATGTGGGGACATGGGTGACTGAGGGAGGATAATACTGTGTGGGGGCACATGAAAAATGAATGAGAATGAGCGGAGTCAACATAAAAGTGGACGGAGCTAAATTTGCCGCAGTGCGCATAGCAGGGACGGTTTATTATTGACCTTGCTTTTCCTGATCACTGTGTACACAGAGCTGAATGAGCACTGTATACACAGCTATAGGTGCTGCTATAATGTGACTCCCCACTGAGGGTCCATTCACATGGAGTAAATGCGCGCTTATTTTTGGCAAAATACACGTGTAAAGAATACACATGTAAAACTAGGACTCCCATTGACTTCAATGACATTTTTTACACATGTAATCTTTACAGAAGAGATATTGGTGCATGAACCGGTATCTCTTCACTGTCAGAAGGACGTTCCTGACAGTCTGTCCGGCCTGTGAGCCACGCCCCTCCTGACTGTACTCGTCTGTAGCGCTGTACTGTCTGAGGGGGCATTCCCAGTCATGATGCTGAGTGGCAAAGAACGTCCCCCGTCCCCCCCAACTGCACTCGTCCATAGACTAGTACTGGGGGGTGTCCACTGTGCTGTGAGAAAACTATCCAGCGCTGCCTTCTTCTGTTAACTGCCTCCGCCTCTAAAAACTAATTAGCATATGGACGAAAACTGGGATATCTAAGGAACGGCGGCGTGGAGAAGACATCTAAAGGTGGGGAAGAATAGACTTTCTTAAGACTCGTTCACACGTGGGGCGGGTTTTGACACCGAGAGAGCCGCGGCGAGCCGCGTCACTCTCGGGTCAAAACCCGCCTGCCACTACCATCGCGGTCGCGGCTTTCCCCTCTGCAGCCGGCTCAAATGAATGAGCCGACGTCGGAGGGTGCTGCCGCTAGGCGGAAGCCGCGGCTCAGCGCGCCCATCTTCCGCCTGAAGAAAGGGCAGCTCGCGGAGTGGTCTCCATAGACCACCATTGAAAGGGGCGGATTATGACGTGGATTCCGCTGTCAAAATCCGCCCCTTTAACCCCATGTGAACTAGCCCTTAAGGCTATTCCAACATGGGTTTAGCTTAAAACAGGATTCTAATGATATAAACCCTTGAACTCATCTCTCTGTAGTATTGCTGAATGTAGTAGCAGATCAACTGATTCGAGGTCTCGTCCTTACTGGGGAATGGTCTCTGAACCCAGAACTGTCCTAGCTGATTACCCTGAAGTGGGGTTATCCAGAGGTGGATCTGATGGTGTTCTGATGTTTGTTTTTTTACAAAGTCGAACAAATCAAGATTCATCTTGAGCAAAATAAAATGGCCACGGTATTATACTCCATGTGTCCAAGTGGCCACTAGTGGCTGAATCACAGGCCTCAGTGGTGACACTCAAGATGATGGCATCACAGAAGAATGCTGGGTGTTACCAGGAGAGCACTGGACTCCATGGGGAGGCCCAAAAGAGGTAAGTAAAGGAGGATAAGTACCGTATATATCCCCGGGCCTCCATTTATTAGACTGTGGGGTATGAAGAGACTTCAAAGTAGAATAATGTCAATTTCACATTGACATAACTTTGTTTTTCTAAGAGAGCTAAAATTGGATGGCTAGGTACCTCGGAGCCGTAAGAATATTCTACACTATGTTTTATAGATAGATTCCTCGGAGCCGTAAGAATATTCTACACTATGCTTTATAGATTGGTTCCTAGGAGCCTGAAAAGTGTTCTACACGATCTATAAAACATAGAGTAGAATATTGTCAGAGCTATACCTATAGAACATAGTGTAGAACACTCTTCGGACTCCTAGACACCTATGTTTTTGTATATTATGCAATTTGTTTTATAGATAGATTTCTAGGAGCCCTAAGAGTATTCTACACTATGTATTAAGTCCATTGAAGGTGGGGCTCGTACCAAACTTGTTCGACCTGAGAGGATTCAGGAACGCGAGCTGCCAAACATGAAAGTAATCCTGAGAGCTTTGCCCATCTCTACTAATGCCGTGTCATGTGATTTTGGAGACCTAGCTCCTACACAGGTGCCTGCACGGCAATGGCTAATTATCTGATTTTAGATCTTGCACTTTGCCATTTGGTAATATTTTCACACAAAAAAAGTCCCATACAGGGGATGACAGCACGTAGATGATGCCGCCATAACCAGATACGTATCTGCCAGTGCCACCAGCACCCTCAGCAGATGCCAAGTGGCTACAAGAGAATGGTATCTGTGTCAGTGAAGATAAAGAAGGCAAGGAAGA
Source organism: Leptodactylus fuscus (assembly GCF_031893055.1). Lineage (NCBI taxonomy): Eukaryota > Metazoa > Chordata > Amphibia > Anura > Leptodactylidae > Leptodactylus > Leptodactylus fuscus. The sequence continues at coordinate 282,772,233 of NC_134266.1, forward strand.
CAAGCAGAATAAATTACATATTGCGGATGAACACAGAACTTTCACTCAATATTTGTGGCTCATTGCGGCTACTGGAGGGTGGTGAAGACCAGAAGTAGTGTTGCTGTTGCCATCCACATTCTTTTTGTTAGTAACACTTGCACAATTGTTTCCTCTTGTTCTTTATGCCAGTCCTTTGCCGTGTTATTTTCCAGTCATTTTACTGCACGCTGTTAATTATTTTGCAATGTTTATTTTAGGCTTTTTTTTTTTTCAGATTAGCACAGGCTAGACTGTATATTGTGTGAACAACAAGAAAACTCTAGAGATGTGACATGGGCATAGCAAGCATCATGATATCATAGAGGAATGCCAGAAGGCATGAGCAGACAAACGCAGAGCGCCCCATGCTGCAGGGAGGCCAAAGAGACGTAACAAAGGGGAGAGTGAATTATTTATTTATTTTTTTAGTTACCTCCCCTGGGCCTCCAGCTCTCATACTGTGGGGTCTGAAGGAGGGGATAGCTTTGTCTGAACAAAGGACGAAAGTAATCTTCTGATGTTACCTATCCATGTTGTACAGGATTTCATTCTTTGCATTTGCTTAGGAATCCTTAAAACAGAAATCCAGTCCACTTACAAAGTGGTTACCCACGGACCTTAGACCATAATGGGGTTCACTGGGTCTCCGCCTAAACAATGTGTAGAAAAAAAAGTCCTGCTTGCAGACCAAGCACTAGTGTGAGCCTTAATGGCACGTTCACAGGGGCACAGAGGGTGGAGGATTATGGCGCAGAATCCACGTCATAATCCGCCCCCTCACAATGGTGGTCTATGGAGACTGCTAGCAGAAAAAAGAAGCAAACTGTCCTCTCTTCAGGCGGAATCCACGGCTGATTTCAGCCGCAGCGTCCGCCTCGTGGCAGCACGCTCCGGACTAGGCCCATTCATTTGGGCCTACGCCAGACCGGAGTGCCGAGACTGTCGGAAGTCGTGGCAGGTGGATTTTGGTCATATTCTGAAGCAGCTTCCCGTGTCAGAATATGGCCAAAATCTGTCCTATTAACCCCTTCCTGACAGAACAGGAGCACTGCAGTTCCCCTATATTCAGTAGACCGGGCACAGTCAGACACAGGGAGACCTAATGTGTTTGTGTTTCACAGTCATTCTCTACTTTTGTATGTATTCTAGGGAAGGGAGGGAATTACAACTTTTATTTTTTTATTCTTTTTAATTTTTTTTTTTTGCACCATTTCATGGGAGATTCTATACATTAATATTGTGGCTGGTCATAACCCCCCCCACACACACACACTTATTCTGGACTGCAGTGAGAGGGATCACAGATCTGTTTGCTTGTCCACTATTTACAGCAACTAAAGGCAGATCACAAGTGTCCAAGCTTTTATACTACATATGACAGAGACAGCTGCCATTTTCTTATAGTGTGGCCATTTGTTTAGTTTTATTGAAAATCTATCAATTTGGAATATTCGGAATGAACCTGGCTCTATACAAACCGCTTCATCCATCTCTAATTGTGATGTAAAGTTTCCAGTGTGTAGTAAATTCTTGTAGGAATCTCATCGTCCCTATCAATTCTATGAGAGATCCAAGAAAAACAGGAGACCAATGGATGCAAGATGGTGAGACTATATCCTTTGTAAAGGGGTTAACAATAGAGATGAGCGAGTAGTATTCGAAATGGGAGTTTCGAATAGCACGCACCCATAGGAATGAATGGACGCAGCCGGCACGCAGGGCGTTAAGCAGCCAGCAAAGTCTGCGTGCCGGCCGCTTCCATTCATTCCTATGGGTGCGTGCTATTCGAAACTCCCGTTTTGAATAGTACTCGCTCATCTCTAGTTAACAGTACCGATCCCTACACCCAACCCAATCACTCCCCACCACTGTGAATATATTGAGAGAGAAAGGACCCCGATATCACAATCACAAGGAGATCCAGTGGACCCCTACTCATACCCTCATGGAAAGTGACACATTTCATTTACGATACACAAGAGATCTCAAAAGTGACCAAAATTATTAAAAAGATCTTAAAACTTTATTATCACAAGTAAAATAATCCATATACAGAGTAAAAACTAAATAAAACATTGTGAGTCTGTCTGAGCAAAGCAGAAGGAACCTGCATCAAGGGGGCAAATACTTTATATCATATAATGGTAGACGAGGATTTCCCAAAAAAGACCATTAAAAAGGAACCAAATTGTAATTTTCAGAACTATTAATAGTGGAGAGTCGGCCCAGTAAGGCACATTAGTAGGTCCCGGTCCTGGCAGGTGTCCACTCCATGGTGGCAGCTTCTAACTCTGGAAATACAACTCCATGTTAGGCTGAGGGGATATCTTTTGGGGACAGCTACCCGAAAAGACTTCTCAAATCTTCAAAATATTTGGAAAGTCCACAATGTACAAGATAAAGGATGAAAATGAACTTCTCTGAAAAAAAAAAAAAAAAAAAAAAATCGGCATCTAATCGAGGTTCTTTAAGATTTCTTATAACTTCTACTGGATCTTCTATTACAAGATGGCTACCCGGATTTATTAAAGGAGTTGTCCAAAATTTTTTATTAATGGCCCTCCATTGGGATAAGCAATAAATGTCTGATCATTGGGGGCCAACTCAAGTTCTGCCGAAAACATTTCCCACTTTCTGAATAGAACATATTTTTTCCTCAAATACCTTTCACATTTAAGACACGACCCGGCTCCTTTCTTACGGCAGTTCTCAAGATAAGGAATGAACTCTGATTTATGGGTAAAATTTCTTCCTCTGCCTTACTTCAAAAACAGTTTTTATTCTGTGTATATTTTTAGAGGTTTCTCAAGACGCTGTCTAAGCTTGAAATATTTCCCACGTTCTTGACATGAAGATTACTTCTCTCCTGTGTGAGTTCTCTGATGCTTCTGAAGAGTATTTTTACACATATAACTGTTCCCACATTCCTCACATAAAAACGGTTTCTCCCCATGGTGAGCATGTAGATGTATTGTAAGATTGGATTTCTGACCATAAGACTTTCCACATTGAGGGCATTTATACGGTTTTTCTCCGCTGTGAGTCCTCTGATGATCTTTAAGATAGGATTTTCTTCCAAAACCTCTTCCACATTCAGGACAAGAATATGGCTTCTCTCCTGTGTGAGTTCTCTGATGTACTATAAGATTGGCATTATGTCGATAAAACTTTCCACATTCTTCACATGTATAGGACTTCTCTCCTGTGTGAGTTCTCTCATGGTTCTTAAGATATTCTTTTACAGTGAACGATTTCCCACAATCTGGACATACAAATGTTTTTTCACCTCTGTGAATCTTCTTGTGTTTGGAGAGATAAGATCTCTTTTTAAACTGTTTCCCACATTGTGTACATATATACGGTCTGGCACCTCTGTGAATCTTCATGTGTCTGGTAAGATTAAATTTGCATTTAAAGTGATCCCCACATTCCGTACATGTGAATGTTTTTCCACCTCGGTGAATCTTCTTGTGTTTGGAAAGATAAGACTTCTTTTTAAAATGTTTCCCACATTCGGAACATGGAAAAGTTTCCGCCGGTCTATCGCCAGAACTTTCTACCACAATTTGTGACTGATTTTTTTCTACTTCATTACAGGGAGATAAAGACTGAGATCCATGGGGGCCGCTCATACAGTCTGGAGAAAAAATAAATAAATAAAAAATTAATTTAAAACATTTTTTAAAATTAGACCATGAACAAGATGTGTATAACAATACAGTCACCAGATCAGGCACAGAATATACACACACCATGCGATTTGATGGGAAATTTCATCTTTATAGAGAAACACACTGCATGACCAATATCAGTCATTAACCCCTTCCCACTCTGCACCATGCTATTACGCTGCGCTGAGTATATGGCTAGCAATCAGGGCTATAATAGTCTGGTGCATGGATTTTTCAGGTACTGGCATTTCCAATTTGTGGCTGTAGAATACAGATGAGAGCTAAGGGCTAGTTCACATGGGCATAGAGGGGGCGGATTATGGTGCGGAAACCACGTCAAAATCCGCCCCCTCACAATGGTGGTCTATGAAGACTGCTAGCGATCTGCCCTTTCTTCAGGGGGATTCCGCAGCTTATTGAGCCACGGCGTCCACCTCGCGGCAGCACCCTCCAGACTAGGCCCATTCATTTTGGGCCTATTACTGACAGTCGCGGCAAGTGTATTTTGGTCCCAATTTTGACACAGCTTCCCGTGTCAAAATCAGGACCAAAATACGCTATTCCATCCCAGTTTGGACTAGGCCTTAGACTAACTGCCTGAATCCCAAAATACTCATACACCACCAGATTAATCCCTCAGATGCTGTGAGATCTCCGGTGCTATAGAGGCTAGGAAGTCAATCAATGGACTCTTAGCTGCCATGCACAGACGTATAATAGTCCTTGGCCTAATACAGAATAAGGTACAGAAGTATTGCAGTACATGTTACAAGGGATCAAGTGGTCTCAAATTCAAGTCCCCTTTTGTGACTTATGAATAAAATTCCAGCATCAAAAAATTAAAATAAAAAAATAATTTTAATACACCCTTCTATTTTTAAAAACAAAAAAATCAAGGATCCGTGAAGAAAAGACAATGTGAATCACCTAGACGATTCAGGGCTCAAGGCCCTTTACTCATAGCTATTAGTAAATTAAGATATTTATTTTTTTATGCTGGAATTTTATTCATAAATTGGAAAGTTGTACCCTATCCCATCAAGTCCAGGGATTTTCTGCTTCTGTGCATCATCATCATTTGGACTTGGATCGAACCCACAGATAGTTCACAGCCCGCTCTGTGTCCAGCGCCGGAATGGCACTTCTGGTCCCTCATCAGGGAGCCTCTGCTTGAGTCTGCAGAGGTTCCAGTTTCCCTCTACTGACGGGACCACCTCTTCCAGGGTCAGGGACCTGTGCATGACCTTTTGCTTTTTCCTAACCACTCCTACCAGTCTCCTGTTTTGGCTACTCCACAAACCTCATGTGTATGACCTGGCACCCTCGAATATGCTTCTGCCTCTCCGTCCTGCTACCACATGACCTCCTGTGAACTGATTTGGCTTGATTGACTAAGCTTTGGCTTTCCCTGGAACTTGCTTTGACCTCTGGATTACGAACTTGGCCTGTATGACTTCTCTCCATGCTGACCTGCTCTCCTGAACTTCACCCTCTGAAGTTAGTGTCTGGATTTTTCTGGGTCCTCTTTTACTTGGAGTTCGCTGGGTGTGCGGCACTCTCTGGGCGGCTGTGGTTCTGGGTCCCAGATTTTACCAAGTACAACTCCACTATCAAAAGCACTGGCAAAGAACGCCGGGGCCTGGTTCCACTCCGGTTAGGAGAGCGTAGTACACTCAGGACTGTTTTTACCTCGGTGCTTGAGGATTCTAGTTGCCCAAGACTTAAAGTGATTATTGTTGCATCAGGTTCTTAACACCAGGCTTTATCAGCAACCTCCAATTAGTGGAGACACTGCTGCTGGCAAGAGCAGTGTAATAGTATATGCACATAAATTCATAACAGACGTGAAGCTTACCGGGATAAAAAGTAGCCTGTGTGTCAATTGATGTTTCAAACTATCTCTGTGCCAAATTTCATCCAAATCCATTCCGCCATTTTTGCGTGCAAGAGTAACCAACTCACAAGCTTTCATATTTATAATATTAGTAGGATATATGAGCTACATAACAGCAGATTCACAAGGAGGGAGAAGGATTTACATAAACTCAGTCTGTAATGTATAAGGGAAGAAGAAAACACAAGACGGATGAAAGGCTCTTACCAGTCTCTGACACTGATATGGGGATCTCCAGTCCACTCGTCCTTCTACTGTCATTACTTTCCTGTAAAGATCCAACATGAAGAACATGAAGAAAAACGTGAAGAAGAGGAAGGATCCTTAGTTTATGTTGATAACTTTAATACATGACAGTAATGTGTTATCCTTAGCAGCAGCTTACTGGCATTGTGCTGTTATTTAGTCCATGATTTCCATCTACACTGCAGAACTAGACATTTATCTACACTGAAGATCAATTACCAAGTCGATCTCCAAACAGGTGGAAGTTCACCACAATCTATTATGGAACCAGAAACCATTTGTAGCCACGACCGAGCACAGCCAACAATATCATCCAATAGAGCGGACACTCCACTGCTGCTGAGACGTGTAGTAGAAAGCTTCATGGCATAAATCTATAGAGGATTTACAGACCTCTCAGCTTCATCTACCTGAGGATCCAGTGGGACATTCAGCTCTGGATCCTTTGGACAATCCTGGGAATATGGAGGACTGGGACATCTCTCTGGTGGATTCATTGGTCTGGATCCATCTATAGGAAATATACACAGTGACTGAATACATTGTCTATATGTGATGAGCAGATTATGGGGGAGTCTAGGTGACCCTCATACCTGATCTATCATCAGGAAGGTCTCCTCTTACCTGCTGATGTGAGGGGCTGCTTATTCTCCATCATCACCTCCTTGACTTTGTCAGCCTGACACCTTATAGGAACCTGACAACACAATGACACAGTCATCCCCAGAGCCCTCCCTTGGTGTTCTTGTATAATGTCCCAGCATTCCCAGCAGCGCTCACCTCTCCGCTCAGCAGCTCAGTGATCCTGCTGGTAAGTTCTAGGATCTTCTGCTCATGTCTCAATGAATGAGGTGGAGGCTCGGTGATGGGGCTCGGGGTCCTGCTCCATCCTCCTGACACACGGGGTGTCACACACTCACCAGACGACTTCTTCACTACTGTGTAATCCTGTGTATGGTGAGACACTACAGGTCACTACAGAGAGTCTTAAGAATCCTTCACCTGTCCAGTCATTTCCTTGGTTTATTCCTAGAGATAAGAGTGATGTCATGTGAGACTCTCACCTCTCCAGTGATCAAGGAGATGATCTCCAGGGCCAGCTCTAATATTATTGTAGCCATGCGGTTTCTGGCCTCGGCCATCCCTGGTGGGTCTTTGATGGAGAGGACCATTGTCTTTCAAAAAAAACGTTAGCTTAGAGTCCTGAACCTGAGGGTGAAACAAGAAGGATCAAATGTAAAAGCCCATCCGAAAGAACCTGCTAAGTATAAAGGACTCCTAGTATATAATGGAGGTGACTAAAACAGGGTTAACACTGTTGGTATATACATATATGCAACAGATATAGACTTATTGTGTTATATTGTGTTGGAGGAACTTACAGCTTCTGGACATTAGATGGCGATGTTATTATTGTTATGTGCTGAATACATGTAATGATATGCTATGGAGACTTGTCTGTATCTCACAATGCTGCATCTATTCTATGGTTAGTTCTTTCCAGTGTGTTCCTTGTTGTATTGCTATATAGACATGCTGATGTTACCTCATGTTCTGAGAAGTAAACTGAAGATTAACCCATATAATCTACTCTGAAGCTTTCTTCTGCGACTGCACTCTGCAACAGGTTATGGGCCCAGGCACCCAGACAGACCCAGGACCCAGACAGACACAGCACCCAGGCCTAGCAACCAGGCAGAGAAGACAAGAGGACTCTGTGAATGCAAAAGAATTCTCCAGAACAAGTCTCTACAACCAAGTAAGATAAGTTAAAGATGAACAGCAGCTCAGAGCTCAGACTTACAGTAGCTAAGCTGAACAATGAGAACTATCAGTTATGGAAGTTCAAAGTGGAGATGTTGTTGTCTAAGGATGATTTATGGGAGGTAATCACCACAGATAGACACAATGAGAATGATCAGACATAGGAAAAGAAAAACAGACAAGCAAGAGCTACTATCAGCTTATTAGTGGAGGATGATCAGCTAATTCACATAAGGAATGAGGATACAGCAAAGGGAATGTGGCAAGCTTTGAAAAAGTTACATGAAAGATCCAGCTTAAATTACAAGTTATTTCTGCTAAGGAAACTTTACAAGATGAGATTAAGTGCAGAGAAAGACATCCATGAGCACATAAACGCCATGATGGAAGTGATAAGACAGCTGAGATCTATTGATGAAGATATTCAGGAAAGTCATATAGCAGCGATATTATTATGCAGCTTACCAGATTCATATACTGCTCTGATAAATGCTCTAGAAACAAGACCTGAAGCAGAGATCACTCTAGAGTTTGTAAAGACCAGACTCATAGATGAATACCAGAGAAGGAAAGAGCAAACACAAGAATCCACAGAAGAGGTTAGTGGGAATGCTCTTAAGGTTACAGATAAAAAGCGCCACAACACAGAAACAAGAGAATGTTTCAGATGTAAGAAAAAGGGTCATTTAAAGAAAGATTGTTCTATATGGAAAGCAGAACAACACAAATTACAACAGAGAGACAGTAAACAGAAAGTGAAAAGCTCCATTTCTAACTCACATGCAGATCACTGCAATGGTACGTTTAAAGCAGCTGATAAAAAGTCATCATCATCAAGTTGGTTTATTGACTCAGGAGCAACAAGTCACATGACAAGTAATAGAAGTTTCTTTACTGAGCTTGATTTAGATAAGAAGGAAGCCATTTATCTTGCAGATGGGAGCAGAATAACAGCAGAAGGTATTGGACAAGGAATGTTGATCTGTTCTGATAAATCTGGAAATAATGTAAAAGTCCTAGTAAAGGATGTATTGTATGTTCCAGGACTAGAAGGAGGGTTGTTATCTGTAAAACGTCTAACAGCTAAAGGACTTACTGTAAAATTCAAAGCTGATAAGTGTACAATCCTAGCAGGAGACAAGGTTATAGTCAGTGTAAATGCAGGAGAACAATTATATCATCTAGACACAGTACAGGAACAGGTAAAGTTATGTACACATGATCACAAGAATTGTATTCATGTATGGCATAGACGTCTAGGACACCGACATCCTGAAAGTATATTGGCATTACAGAAGAAACATCTGACAAAAGATCTATTAATATCCAATTGCTCAATGACCATGAAGTGTGAATGTTGTATAAAAGCAAAAGCTACAAGAGTGTCAATGTCTAAAGAAAGTGAAACAAGAAGCAAAAGACCACTTGACTTGGTACATACTGACGTATGTGGACCCATGAAAGTGACCACATCAGGAGGTAATAGATACATGGTACAGTCCTATGAAAAAGTTTGGGCACCCCTATTAATCTTAATCATTTTTTGTTCTAAATATTTTGGTGTTTGCAACAGCCATTTCAGTTTGATATATCTAATAACTGATGGACACAGTAATATTTCAGGATTGAAATGAGGTTTATTGTACTAACAGAAAATGTGCAATATGCATTAAACCAAAATTTGACCGGTGCAAAAGTATGGGCACCCTTATCATTTTATTGATTTGAATTCCCCTAACTACTTTTTACTGACTTACTGAAGCACAAAATTGGTTTTGTAACCTCAGTGAGCTTTGAACTTCATGGCCAGATGTATCCAATCATAAGAAAAGGTATTTAAGGTGGCCAATTGCAAGTTGTTCTACTATTTGAATCTCCTCTGAAGAGTGGCATCATGGGCTACTCAAAACAACTCTCAAATGATCTGAAAACAAAGATTGTTCAACATAGTTGTTCAGGGGAAGGATACAAAAAGTTGTCTCAGAGATTTAACCTGTCAGTTTCCACTGTGAGGAACATAGTAAGGAAATGGAAGACCACAGGGACAGTTCTTGTTAAGCCCAGAAGTGGCAGGCCAAGAAAAATATCAGAAAGGCAGAGAAGAAGAATGGTGAGAACAGTCAAGGACAATCCACAGACCACCTCCAAAGAGCTGCAGCATCATCTTGCTGCAGATGGTGTCACTGTGCATCGGTCAACTATACAGCGCACTTTGCACAAATAGAAGCTGTATGGGAGAGTGATGAGAAAGAAGCCGTTTCTGCACGTACGCCACAAATAGAGTTGCCTGAGGTATGAAAAAGCACATTTGGACAAGGCAGCTTCATTTTGGAAACAAAAATTGAGTTGTTTGGTTATAAAAAAAGGCGTTATGCATGGCGTCCAAAAAGAAAAGAAAAACACATGCTACCCACTGTAAAATTTGGTGGAGGTTCCATCATGCTTTGGGGCTGTGTGGCCAATGCCGGCATCGGGAATCTTGTTAAAGTTGAGGGTCGCATGGATTCCACTCAGTATCAGCAGATTCTTGAGAATAATGTTCAAGAATCAGTGACGAAGTTGAAGTTACGCCGGGGATGGATATTTCAGCAAGACAATGATCCAAAACACCGCTCCAAATCCTCAGGCATTCATGCAGAGGAACAATTACAATGTTCTGGAATGGCCATCCCAGTCCCCAGACCTGAATATCATTGAACATCTGTGGGATGATTTGAAGCGGGCTGTCCATGCTCGGCGACCATCTAACTTAACTGAACTTGAATTGTTTGTCCAAAATACCTTTATCCAGGAACTGATTAAAAGCTACAGGAAGCGACTAGAGGCTGTTATCTTTGCAAAAGGAGGATCTACTAAATATTAATGTCACTTTTCTGTTGAGGTGCCCATACTTTTGCACCGGTCAAATTTTGGTTTAATGCATATTGCACATTTTCTGTTAGTACAATAAACCTCATTTCAATCCTGAAATATTACTGTGTCCATCAGTTATTAGATATATCAAACTGAAATGGTTGTTGCAAATACCAAAATATTTAGAACTAAAAATGATTAAGATTAATAGGGGGGCACAAACTTTTTCATAGGACTGTAACTTTCATAGATGACTATTCAAGATACACAGTCACGTACTTAAAGAACAAAAGTGAAGTTTTCAGTAACTTACAAGACTATGTGACAAAGTCGAGTAACAAGTTTCGAAGGAAGCCAATCATCATTAGAAGTGATAATGGAGGTGAATTTACAGGACACCAAATAGAAAACTACTTAAAACAGAATGGAATAGAGCATCAAAAGACTGTTCCATACACACCCGAGCAGAATGGGGTAGCAGAAAGAAAAAACAGAACTTTGACTGAAATGAGAAGATGTATGCTGACAGATTCCAAACTACCAGAGAAATATTGGGGTGAAGCAGCAATGACGGCCACTTATCTGCAAAACAGACTTTTTTCAAGGAAACTGAAAAAGACCCCATATGAGCTATGGCAAGATAATAAACCAAGTGTGAAGCATTTAAGAGTTTTTGGTTGTAAAGCCTTTGTGTTTATTCCAGAAGAGAAACGATCCAAACTTCAAAACAGAGCCGCAGAAGGAATATTTGTTGGATACTGTGAAAACTGCAAAGGATACAGAATCCTAGATCCCAAGACAGACAGAGTTACAGTGAGTAACAGTATGACATTCATTGAGGTTCTAAATGATGACATAATGACAGCACTGGAAATGAGAAATGATGAAAGCAGTGATATCAATGCAGGAATATCTGATGAGAAAGAAGTGGAAATTGCCGAAAATCAAAACACTGAAAGTAAAGAGATACAAGAACAGGCAAACAATGAACCAAGACGTTCAACAAGAGAGAACAAGGGAAAACCATCTGTACGTCTTTCATACAAGGCGAGTACAAACAAGATATATGAACCTACATCTTGGGAAGACATATCAAAACTCTCAGAAGAAGAAGCTAACAAATGGATAAAAGCAACAGAAACAGAAATGAAATCCATGCGTGATAATAAGACCTGGACACTGACAGAATTACCAGAAGGAAGAAAAACTATAGGATGTAAATGGGTTTTTAAGGTAAAATATCAAACGGATGGCACAGCTGAACGATATCGAGCGAGACTCGTAACTAAAGGGTATACTCAAAAATATGGAGAAGACTATGATGAAGTTTTTGCACCAGTCGTCAAACATACTACAATTAGAACCTTGTTTGCAGTTGCAGCAACAAAACAAATGCAATTGAGACATCTGGATGTAAAGACAGCGTTCCTAAATGGAGATTTAACAGAAGATATCTACATGGAACAACCTCCAGGATACAAAGATGAAAGAAAACCAAACATGGTTTGTAAGCTACAGAAAAGTATCTATGGTTTAAAGCAAGCCGCTAAAGCCTGGAATGATAAAGTCACAGAAGTGCTCACAAATGAACATTTTCAAAGAAGTAAAGCGGATCCGTGTCTATACACAAAGAAACTGGGAGACAGATGGATCTATGTACTGATATATGTGGATGATATTTTAGTTTGTTCTGAAAAAGAAAGGGATGTAACAGAAATACAGAAAATTCTGGATCAACACTTTGAGATCAAAGATTTGGGAAATGTGAAACAGTACCTAGGGATACAAGTAGAAAGAGAAGAAGATGGAAGTTATCTTCTTAACCAGAGTCACATGATTCAAGACATCATTGAAACATTTGGATTGAAAGATGCGAAACCAACAAAGTCTCCAATGAAAATCAACTATCTGAAGGAGATGAACAGTGAACAAAATATGTTGCCAGACAACGAACAGTACAGAAAGGCAATGGGAAAATTACTGCATCTTGCAACTGTTACAAGACCAGAAATTGCAGCAGCAGTAGGAATTTTGAGAAGAAAAGTGTCAAAATCAAATAAAATGGACTGGAATGCCGTGAAGAAAGTAATACGTTACTTGAAAGGAACTATCAATGTTAAACTAAAACTACCTGCAAGTAACAAATGCATTTTCACAGGATACGTGGATGCAGACTGGGCTGGAGATACACTTGACAGAAAATCTACCAGTGGTTATCTTTTCTTACTCTCAGGTGGACCAATTAGTTGGGCTAGTAAAAAACCATCAATACTGACACTGTCGACAACAGAAGCGGAGTATGTTGCCGCAGCACAAGCAGCTCAAGAAGTCTTATGGTTGAGACAACTACTGACAGACTTAGGAGAACAACTGTTGGAACCAACAAAGTTGTATGAAGACAATCAAGGTTGTATTGTTCTTGCTCAGATGGAAAGAGTTAATCCAAGAACAAAACACATTGATATAAAGTTTCATTTTTTGAGGGATTACCAGGAGGAAGGAATGCTGAAGTTAGAATATTGTCCAACTGAAGATATGACAGCCAATATTCTTACTAAGGCATTGAATGCTGAAAGACATCAGAAACTGATGAAAAAATTAAGTTTGACTGAATAAGTCTTTATTGTTGAGAAAGGGTGTTGGTATATACATATATGCAACAGATATAGACTTATTGTGTTATATTGTGTTGGAGGAACTTACAGCTTCTGGACATTAGATGGCGATGTTATTATTGTTATGTGCTGAATACATGTAATGATATGCTATGGAGACTTGTCTGTATCTCACAATGCTGCATCTATTCTATGGTTAGTTCTTTCCAGTGTGTTCCTTGTTATATTGCTATACAGACATGCTGATGTTACCTCGTATTCTGAGAAGTAAACTGAAGATTAACCCATATAATCTACTCTGAAGCTTTCTTCTGCGACTGCACTCTGCAACAAACACTAGTGTCGGTATCCGACAGCTAGTGTCCGATGCTAATGTCCGCGCAAAATCTTGTGGATATTTGTTTCTCTACTGTTCTTAGGCTGGGGGCCCACATTGTGAAAACGCTGCATTGTACATTATCTGTAAAGTAGATGAGATTCTAATCCACACATTGAAGAAACAGATCAAGTTTGTTTGTAAATCGCAGCCAGGGTCGGCATTAAGGGGGGGCAAACTGGACAATTGCCCAGGGCCCCCACAGCTTAAGGGGCCCCCTATGCTGCCTAATATTTCACCTTTATGTTTATGGAGTGACCAACCGTCTGTTCTCACTGACAGTTGGGTCATTCACTGTGCAGCGGCTGCTGGGCTATGCAGTCACTTGCAGCTGCGCAGCGGCGGTGCTAGCCGGGGCTTCAGGGAAGGCTCTGTATGAGCTGCTGTGTGAGGTAGTAGCCCCGCCCCGCCTCAAGTTCAACAAGGCCCAGCGCCGCACCTCCGACCGCTTCAGGCGGCGCTATGCCAGGGCCCCGGGGAGGGTGGCATTTTTGCTGACCTAAGCCAGTCCAGGACAAGCTGTCCTGGACTGGCTTAGGGTCACCGTCACTGAGCGGTGGATTGAGGAGGCCGCTGGAGCAGCGCTGCTCCAGTGGCCGCCCCTCACGCTCAGGCATAGAGCAGGTCCTCTCCCTGCCTGCTAAAGACGCTCGTGCCGCTCGGCCCCGCCCCCTTCCGCTCAGCCCCCTTCTCTCTTTTGAAGCCTTGCTCTCCTCAGACTGAGACAGCTCAGCTCCTGCTCTGCATTGTGCAAAGTCTAAGTCTTCCCCAGGAGGAGGAGAGGAAGCTCCATACAAAGAGAAAGTAAAAAAGAAAACACCAGGTATATCCTTGATTTACTGTTTCTATTAATGTCAGGCATTTGGGGTTATTGATCTAGTTTCAGTAACTCCATGTGTCTCACATTAATAGCAGTTAACCCCATCATGTCCCTCATATTAACCCCTGTGCTTTACATAAGGGTTACTAATATGTGAGACATATGGGGGACTAATGAAGGCCCTCAATAATGAAGATACCTAATTATTACCTCCATATATCTCACATCAGTAACTCTTATGTAAAGCTCAGGGGTTAATGTGAGGGACAAGATGGGGTTAACTGCTATTACTATGAGGCCCATGGAGTTACTGAGCTGTAATACACATGACTATACTTTTTATCCACAACCGAGGCTATGGACCTGTACATTTCAATGGACCCAGACGTTCTTTTTGTGGAAATTTTTTGCCAAACTGAAGAGCTGCAAATTATGGAGCAGATTCCATATCTATCCTATATGTGCCCTATATCTGTCCTATATGTGTCCTATATCTATCCTATACGTGCCCTATATGTGTCCTATATCTATCCTATATGTGCCCTATATCTATCCTATATGTGCCCTATATCTATCCTATATGTGTCCTATGTGTGCCCTATATCTATCCTATATGTGTCCCCTATATCTATCCTATATGTGTCCCCTATATCTATCCTATATGTGCCCTATATCTATCCTATATGTGCCCTATATCTATCCTATGTGTGCCCTATATCTATCCTATATGTGTGCCCTATATCTATCCTATGTGTGCCCTATATCTATCCTATATGTGTCCCCTATATCTATCCTATGTGTGCCCTATATCTATCCTATATGTGTCCTATAGCTGTCTGCAGTTCTGGCTCTGTCAATTCCTTTTTAATGTAAAGTCAGTGATAACCACGTCCGTGCCATTTGTGTGCAGGAGACCTCTTAAGCCTGGTTCACATCTGCGTTCGGTATTCTGATCAGGGAGTCCGCATGGGGACCCCCCAAAAAGAATACCGAACACATTAACTAGCAGTAAGCAATGAAAGCACATGTGCCCCTAAACTATAATGGGGTCTGTGTGTTTCCCGCGCACTGTCCACACAGAGAGGAAAATACTTCATGATCTACTTTCCTCTCCGCTTGACTCATGTGGACAACGCATGGAAAGCACATGGACCTCATTATAGTCTATGGGATCCGTGTGCTTTCATAAGCTCACCGCTTGTCAATGCATTCGGTATTACATTTGGGGGTTCCCTAAGTGGACTCCCCGAACAGAATACTGCACGCAGATGTGGACCAGGCCTAAGTCTGAGGCCTCACGTTGCAGGAACCCCCCACAATTTTGCTGCAGTTTTTTGAGCCAAAGCCAAGAGTGGACTAAGCAGAAGTATAAGAATTTTTATATATTTCCCATTCCTTTGTAGCCAGTCTTGGCTTTGGTTGAAAAAAAAAAAACGCAGCAAAATCTGCCACAAAAAAAGCTGCATTTCCGCAACGTGGGGCCTCAGCCTAAGGCTCCACACTGCAGAAACGCAGCTTCTTTTGTGGCAGATTTTGCTGCGGTTTTTTTTAAGCAAACTAAATGACAGATCAAGATGGCGGAATGAATGCTAATCTCTCTCTTTACACAAATATTTTCCCCTCACACTGGGATCTCTACAGTTACCATGCTGGGAGTTGTAGTCCTGCAGGAGCGGTAAGATGGAAGCGTTCCTGCGGCTCTGTACAACCGCCATCATCTCCTGACAGCCTGCGGCTGGGGGTTGTAGTCTCTGACTAGCCGGCTACTGTAATGTGTACAGGGCACAGGTCTATCCAGTAGTGAGGTGAATGCACTGACCTGCAGGATAATAGCGCCCCCCACTGACACCGCTCACACAGCCACAGAGTCAGAGCAGGAGGAAGAGCCGATCATGTGATAGCAGGAAGGGGCGGAGCTAGCTAGTGACTGACAACTGAGCTGTGGGTGCAGGTGTCAGGTAGTCAGACTACAGATTTACTGTGATTGGGCGGGACAGTCCATGCAGTGGTGATCTATATGATCTGAGCTGCAGTAGTGCAGACACAGGGATCAGAATGTAATGAAAGGCCCCAAATAATATCTAATAGTCCAGATGTCTCCACTGCCCGACCATTGGCCCGGTGACTGGGTGAGGAGGCCTAAGAAGCGGAGACTCCATCATAAGAAGCGGAGACCCCATCATAAGAAGCGGAGACCCCGTCATAAGAAGCGGAGACCCCGTCATAAGAAGCGGAGACTCCATCATAAGAAGCGGAGACCCCGTCATAAGAAGCGGAGACTCCATCATAAGAAGCGGAGACCCCGTCATAAGAAGCGGAGACTCCATCATAAGAAGCGGAGACCCCGTCATAAGAAGCGGAGACTCCATCATAAGAAGCGGAGACCCCGTCATAAGAAGCGGAGACTCCATCATAAGAAGCGGAGACTCCATCATAAGAAGCGGAGACCCCGTCATAAGAAGCGGAGACTCCATCATAAGAAGCGGAGACCCCGTCATCTATATTATAAATCTCGGGTGGATTCCTCACATACATCTAATAATGACTTGATTTATCGCTTCACGTAATGTCTCAGATGTTTGTAGGACGTTGGGCAGTCTATAACGTGTTTCCAGGATGATGATGATGTGGCCGATAGTTATTATGGATGAGGTGAGAGACGTCACTTTTATGGACATTAACTATTTCATGACTCCGCCCCAATGTCTGTTTGTCCTCTATAGACACCCCAAGGCGTCTGGGCAGAGTGAGAGGAGGCTGCCATGGTAGGAGCCACAGGGGGCGCTATCACCAGCCTCAGTTACATTGGGGCAGATTTATTAAACTGACTAAAAGTCAAACAGCAGAGCAACCAATCACAGCACAGCTTTCATTTTATATTCTGGTCCTGATAAATGTAATCTGCGCTCTGATTGGTTGCTAAGGGGAACAAAGACAACCTCATCAGAGAGCCTGGTCTCCTTGATCATAGCAACCAATCAGAGCGTAACTTACATTTATCAGGACCAGAATACAAAATGAAAGCTGTGCTGTGATTGGTTGCTATGGATAACTAGAACAATTTTTCTTTTAGACAGTTTAACCCCTTAAAGACTTAGTCTATTTTCATTTTGCGCATCCGTTTTTTTACTCCCCACCTTCCCAGGGCCATAATGTTTGGGGGGTTTTTTGGTTCCCATGATGGCTTACTGTTATGGAAAAATATTAGAAACTGACTGAAGAATGAATAATCACTACCATTGTAGCTTTGTTGTAGTAGCTACCACCTTAAGGGAAAATCTATCGGATTTCTCTAGAAGTTTCTTCATTAGAATGTTCTATTGTTCAGAAGTTCTTTCCGCGCTTTGTAGTCAAGATTTTTTGATAAGATGAGGTCTGGTTGGGGCCACACGGTGGCTCAGTGGTTAGCACTGTAGCCTTGCAGCGCTGGAGTCCTGGTGTTCAAATCCTGCCAAGGGCAAAAAACCATCTGCAAGGAGTTTGTATGTTCTCCCCATGTTTGCATGGATTTCCATCCCATATTCCAAAGACAAACTGATAGGGAAACATTGTGAGCTCTATGTGGGGCGGTAGGTCCGGTTATCCATCTTCTCCCTCCGTATATGAATAGAATACTGTATGAGGATACAAGTCTAGGCCTGGTTCATATCTGCGTTGGTAATCCATTCCGGGGGAAATCCGCATGGGGAATCCCCGAACAGACTGCTAAATGCATTGGCAAGCGGTGTGCAGTGAAAGCACATGGACCCCATAGACTATGATGGAGTCCGCGTGCTTTCCCTGTGGTCTCCGCACGAGCCATGCAGACAAGAAAGTAGATCGTGAAGTACTTTTCCGTCCGCATGTTCCGTGCAGAGATCTCGCGGCAAGCACACGGACCCCATTATAGTCTATAATTATCATAGAGATGACATTGTGTCCTAGTGATCATTCCTCCCAAGCTCGATTTAATTCATTTGGACATCTCCTGGCAACCAAGTTTGGAACCACTTGGGTTCCATTGACACTTACTGTTGTACTGTCCTCCTGAGCCTCTCCATACATCAATGGTGTGCAGGTGCACTGAGATGTCCATCTTCTTAATTTCACACTGCAGCAGTTTAACCGAGTACAGAAATTCCGGTTAACTCTGCTACATTTGTATATATGGTACCTGTAACACGAGGTAGAAGAGCAATGGAGGATCATGTGATTTCCGTGACCAAGGCGGGCTCCTGGCCTCACGTGGTGAGTGGCAAGTAGGGCGGTTACAGTGCTGATACTATATCAGTATACAGGATGCTACACAGGGTAGTCATACAGAGCGTTCTAGTATCATATCCACTGGCAAGGTCACCCTTTATCCCTTACGTGACACAGACATTTCAGTAGTTACAATACTATGACATGCAGAAGGCTCACAGGTGGGGGCCACACGGTGGCTCAGTGGTTAGCACTGCAGCCTTGCATCACTGGAGTCCTGGTGTTCAAATCCCACCAAGGGCAAAAAAAACCATCTGCAAGGAGTTTGTATGTTCTCCCTGTGTTTGCATGGATTTCCATCCCATATTCCAAAGACATACTGATAGGGAAAAAAATGTACATTGTGAGCTCTATGTGGGGCTCACAATCTACATTAAAAAAAAAAAAAAAAAAGAAGGCTCACAGGTGCCATGGAAATGGGACAGTTTCCATGATCGCACCGCATAAGCGGGGGTGGGGGAATGCCCTGCTACTGATCGTAAAAAGGAAAGGGAAAATAACCACTCAGATGCTGTGGTCACATTTGACCACAGCATCTGAGTGATTAAAGGGGCTCTATTAGAGTTGAGCAAACACTAAAATGTCCAAGGTTCGAAATCCGATTCGAACAGCCGCACACTGTTCGGCATTTCGAACCCCATTATAGTCTATGGGGGGAAATGTTCGTTTCAGGGGTAGGCAAAATTCGATACAATTATACTTACCAAGTCCACGAGTGACGGTCGGGCTGCATTCCCTTTGAAGTCTTCTCCCGGCGCAGCGCCCCTGCGGCATCTTCCGGCTGGAATTCACTCTGCATGGGCATCGGGGCCTAGGCAGAGCCGACTACGCATGTGAGGGCATGCGCAGTCGGCTCTGCCTAGGCCGAGTGAATTCCACTCGGAAGATGCCGCGGGGGCGCTGCGCTGGTAAGAGAAGAACCAGGGTTGATTGGCAGAATGTATAGCATTCTTTTTTTTTTTTTTTTTTATATGTAGATTGTGAGCCCCACATAGAGACATTTTTTTTCCCTATCAGTATGTCTTTTTGGAATATGGGATGGAAATCCATGCAAACACGGGGAGAACATACAAACTCCTTGCAGATGGTTTTTTGCCCTTGGCGGGATTTGAACACCAGGACTCCAGCGCTGCAAGGCTGCAGTGCTAACCACTGAGCCACCATGCGGCCCCTTAGAATGTATAGCATTCTGCCAATCAACACTGGTTCTGCATCGAACCTTAAACTTCAAACAGCTAGTAGTGTTCGATCGAGTACGAGTATTTTGAATACCGTAGTATTCCATCAAACACCTACTCGATCGAACACTGCTCGCTCATCTCTAGGCTCTATCATTAGAATTTGGCCATTTGAGATATTCATATGCCTGAATAGCCTGTAAAATGAGCGCTTTCTTCCACCGTCCAATAGAAAATGGCGTTCAGGCATGTGCAGTAGCACTCAGAAGGAAGCATCGCTACACCTGCCCGACATTTCAATGTACAAGAGCAATATGAGACACGCTATTCAGGCATATGAATATCTCAAATGGCCAAATTCTAATGATAGAGCCCCTTTAAATGCCCTTGATCACATCGATCTCTGATCACGGGCAATGCTGCCTGGTCTCTGCTCTATGAAACAGCAAGTGCTCTGACTTAGAGCAGCCTCCATATTTAGTCTCGTGCACCAGGACATACACATAAATCCTGGTATGCAAAAGGATTAATTGCACAATCTGATTTTTTCCCTAATTTTCCTATAAAGGTTTATAAACAATATATATATATATATATATATATATATAAAAATATACAGTGTCAGAATTCACTAATATATCAGCAGTGTATTAAAATGAGTGCAAAACTAACTGGGCTGGCTAAAGGGAAGAGGAAACACTTGTGCCACTGTCATGCCATCCAAGAGTGCAACTACTAACAATAAGAAGGTGGGTGGAAACAGCAATACTCCTGGTCTTGGTAGTGATACTAGTAGCCACAGGGTCGTCATACTTCCTGAGAATGAAGACGTTTTTGATTAGTTAACTCATCTCAGTCACAGTAGGATATTATATCCAAGAGGGATGCTGTGTGTGTGACCTCAAGTCAGGGTTCTGTGTGTTCCTCTTTCTCCTCTAATGTAACAATAAGTCAAGGTGACATGGGAAATAGGATGGTTGTGGCGGCAATTGTAAATTTCAGGCCATTTGCAGCCCTATCATACCCTCAATATGTACCTAGTCATCCAGCAATTCTGCAACTTAACTCTCCCAACTTCAATGGAGATACTTAGCTACCATTATGTCTCTAGGAAAGTTGTCCACGCTTTATATCACCAAGTGTCAGAGGACATGGAGCTACCCTGGATAGTCCAGTCAGGGAAAAGGTGCACTGCACTGTCAAGTGGAGCAGAAATTATGGGCAGAGACAATACGTGGCCATACCTCCCAACTTTTGAAGAACTGAAAGAAACTTGTGTTGACTCCGCCCACTCGTTAATTTTTCATGTGCCCGCACACAGTATAATCCTCCTACAGTTACCCGTAAATTATATGTCCCCCCTCTATCTCTCCCCCAGCTTCATATACACCCTTCATCTGCCCCCAGATTCATGTCCCCTCCATCTCTGTCCCCAGTGCCATGCCGTCCTCTCCATCTCTGCCCCCAGTGCCATGCCGTCCTCTCCATCTCTGCCCCCAGTGTCATGCTGTCCCCTCCTTCATCTGCCCCCAGTATCATGCCCTCCTCTCCATCTCTGCCACCAGTGTCATGCCGTCCTCTCCATCATCTGCCCCCAGTTTCACGTTCCACCTCCACATTAAACTTACCTTCTCCTCTGCTCTCTCGCCGCTCTCTGCGCGCCTCTCTCACTGACACATATGCGGCTGAAGCGAGCTGCTGACCTGTGTCAGCTCCTCGCTTCCCCCGGTCTCGCTGACACATATGCGGCTGAAGCGAGGAGCTGACCTGTGTCAGCTCCTCGCTTCAGCCGCATATGTGTCAGGGAGAGAGGCGCGCAGTGGCGAAGCGAGGAGCTGACCTGTGTCAGCTCCTTGCTTCAGCCACATATGTGTTCAACTCAGATCTGCGTCCTCTGGACGCAGATCTGAGTTGAAATCGGGACATACCTCCCTCCAACCGGGACCGTGGGACATGTCACCCAAATCGTGACTGTCCCGAGGAAATCGGGACGGTTGGGAGGTATGCGTGGCTTTCATGATCCACCGAGTCACTGTTTTGGCATCAAACACAGTCCAGAAATGCAACATTACCTGGTGCTTTTTCTACCCGGCTTGTGCAGCCCCAGTTCCAACACCAGATGAGGCCCATTTTTATGAACGTATTAGTGGTTTAAAGCAGGTTCTGCTCATGGTCAGAAGAGAGTCTTCATATGTGGCTAAAAACACACTGATGGACAAAATGGTCTACCTTTACACTGTCTCATCGTGACATTCCACGCTACAGATGGTGGAACAGCTGTGAGCAGCAGACGACAATTAGAACAGATCACCAAATTTGTAAGTAAGACGTTATTTATGTAGAGATGGGTGAACCTTTCAAGATTCGTTTTGGTGGCTTGGGTCTGATTCATTTCAGACCAAACAAGTTCCGTACCAACGACACCTTAAATTGGCTTAAAGCACAGTGTAGAATATTCTTAGGACTCCATCGCTCTTCTGTGAGGTCGTCAGCCAGGGGTCACGGCTGAGGCCTGTTATCGGGCTACAAGCGGACACATGAGCATACCGAGTGTCATGGCGCTTGGTGTGCTGAGGTCACCGCTGACTCCAGATCACAGGCATCAGGTACGGTTGTCGACCTGTTGATAAACAGCTGAAGTGGATGGTGTCCGTTTTGGCTGATGAAAATCTAATGTGCATTAGGGCTTAAAAGGTCTTTCCCTCTGCACAACTAGAGAGCCCTGTCCAAGCTGCACCTTTGTGATCATCGTTATCCACACAAGACAGGTATTCTATTTCTGATAATATTTCACAGAGCACTCAAGTTCTAGGGGGGGGGGGGGGGGGGTCCGTGGAAAAAGAGAAAACAAAACCGTAAAATTTACAAAATTTATTTTCAAGAGTAAAAGTATCCATATACAAAAGAAAACGCAGTACAACATTGTAAGCACCTCAGAGCAAAACACAAGGAATTTGGATAAGGGGGCAAATACTTAATATCATAATGGTAGATGAGGAGGTCACAAACCAGCGAGACAGTTATAGGAGCCAAAATTAGAATCAGAAGTATTAATAGTGGAGAATCATCCCAGTAAGGCACATTACCAGGTACCAGTCCTGGCAGTCCCACTCAAGGGTGGCAGCTTCTATGAAACTCCATGTTAGCCTGAAGATTTATTTTTGGTTCCTTATAACTTTTTTTTTTTTTTTAAAGAATCTTTATGCATAAAGCAAACCTCACACTTCGCACACAAAATTTGGCTTCTCTCCTATGTGAATTCTTGGATGTTCCCCAAGATGTAAGGCTTATGACAATATTTTTTTACATTTAGGACATGAGACTGGCTCCTTCCTTATGGGAGTTTAAGACTATGAGCAAACACTGAATTGTGGGTAAAATATCTTCTGTATAAATTTAGAAATGGCTTTTAAGAACATGAGTATGGCTTCTCTCTGCGCGAATCACCTGATGAGATTTCATCTCACATTCTGAGCAGGAATATGGCTTCTATGACCTGTGAGTTGCCTGATGTCTCACCATGCTTGATTTATACATAAAAGTCTTATCACATTCGGGGCAGGAATACTTGGTCCCCTTGTGGGTTTCCTCATGTCTCACAAGACTTGATCTATAGTAAAAAGAATGCCCACATTTTGCACATCGATATGGCGGCTCCCCTGTGTGAGTTCTATGATGCCTCAAAAGACGACATTTACGCAAAAAGCATTTCCCGCATAACTTGCATGGAAAGGTGTTACCCTTGGCGTGATTTCTCAGATGTTTCGAAAAATCCAGTTTACAGTTAAAAAATCCCCCACATTGACGACATAAATATGGCTTCTTTGCGTGAACTCTCATATGCACAAGAAGGGTGGATTTATGGGTAAAAGACCTTCCGCACTGACCGCAGGAATATGGCTTCTCCTTTCTGTGAGTTCTCTGATGTGCCACAAGATATAACTTCATCTTAAAGGATGCCCCACATTCTGAACACCTATACGGTCTCGCTTCTCCGTGAATCTTCACGTGAACGGTAAGATAAGAATTTGTCTTAAAACGTTTCCCACATGTCGGACATGCGAATGGCTTCTCTCCTGTGTGAATTCTCTGATGCTCAATGAGAACAGATTTCCTAAGAAAAGATTTCCCACAGTCTGAGCACATAAATGGTTTTTCACCCGTGTGAATCTTCATATGGTTGGCAAGATAAATTTTCTTTTTAAAAAGTCTCCCGCAGTCAGGACATGGTATAGGTTCCCCCGCTCTAGCGCCAGTACTTTCTATGACAGTCTGTAATTGCTTTTCTTCACTGGACATGCTCGTTGAATCTTCATCTGAATCAAAAGAGAAAAAAAAAAAAAAAAAAAAAATTTTAACCCCGTCCGCACCATTCTATTTAGTCAAGCTAAGGATATAGTGAACACTCAGACCTAGTGATGAGCGAGTAGTATTCGATCAAATACCTTGCTGGCATAGGAATGTGTGTAATCGGCCGGGGTTAAACGCATCGAATATTCGAAGAGTTTGGCGTTTGGCCGATTACACGCATTCCTATGCCCGCGAGGTACTTGATTGAATACTACTCGCTCATCACTACTCAGACCCATAACATTACAGCACATAGATGTTGCAGTCATAGGAGCTGGGTCTTCCCGTTGGGATCTGGGATTAAGTGCCAGTGCCGTAAAATAGTCTCCACCAGCCTATAACCCCAGATGCTGAGATCAACCTCAATCATAGCATCTAAGTGGCTGGAGGGGAGGGAAACCCCTCTCCCCAAAGTGCCATAGAGGATAGAAGGCCAAACAGACTCCGAGCATTGGCCTAATGCACAGTAATGTACTATGTACAGAAGCATTGCAGTATATGGTACATGGGATCTCAGGTTCAAGTCCTCTTATAAGACAAAAATTTAAAATTTGCCCAAAAAAAAAAAAAAAAAAAAAAAGCACACCACGCAATGTATGAAAGGCTCTTACCCTTTTCTGGCACAGATAGGGCAATCTCCGGTCCACTTGTCCTTCTGCTCCCATCACCTCCCTGTAAAGATCCAACATGAAGGAAGTGAGAAAAAGAAGATCCCGAGTTTATCTTAGGTCTGGTTCACATGTGTGTTTGGTATTCTGTTTGGGGAGTTTGCTTGGGGACCCCCCCACAAACTGAATACCAAATGCATTGACAAGTGGTGAGCTTATGAAGTCACATGAACCCTATAGACTAATGGGGTCCGTGTGTTTTCAGCACGAGTCAAGCAGAGAAGAAAATATGCAAGTAACAAGAAAAAAGCGTTTCAGCTCACCCTGTAACGTGTTGTAACGGCTTCTTGGAGAGCACGGCTTGTGGGCGGACTCCAACCCTCTGGTACAGCAGTAGACAACAATAAGAAACGCCAGCTGCATCCAAGGTGCCAAATTACAACAAGGATCCACGAGGTTAAAAATTAACTATTCTTCCATCATTAAAAAAGTTACAGATGTAACTGTACAAGTTAGGTATAAGGCTACGCGTATCAGGCGATATACAGCCCTTCTTCTCGGCTCTCGCCCGTATAGCGCCTGAAACGCGTAGCCTTATACCTAACTTGTACAGTTACATCTGTAACTTTTTTAATGATGGAAGAATAAAGAGTTAATTTTTAACCTCGTGGATCCTTGTTGTAATTTGGCACCTTGGATGCAGCTGGCGTTTCTTATTGTTGTCTACTAGAGAGGAAAATAGTTCATGAAGTACTCTTCTCTCCGCATGTTCTGTGCAGAAAACACACGGACCCAATTATAGTCTATGGGGTTCGTGTGATTTGATAAGCTCACCGCTTGTCAATGCGTTCGGTATACCAGGCCTTATATCCAGGAGAAGGTCAAAGTCTCCCAGAAAACAATGAATACAAATTGCCCTGAAAGGAGAAGGATCTGAAATGGCGATGAGATCAACATTCATCCAGAATGTCACATCTCCTCCTAGATGATTGTCTATGGCAGAATGGGTCATGACTTAAGGTTTTTATCTTCCTCTGGATTAACAGATTTCTTATCCATATCTTCTCATATCCCTTGGAAAGACTTGACAGACATTAGGTCTTTATCAGGGTGCCAAGTCCATAACGCCCAAGCCATTGACTCTATACATGACAGTAATGTGTTAGCCTTAGCAGCAGCTGACTGGCATTGTGCTGTTATTCAGTCCATGATTTCCATCTACATTGCAGAACTAGACATTTATCTACACTGAAGATCCATTGACAAGTAAGGACCCCTCATACTTCAGAAAGTGAAGAATTTTAAAGACATCCTTTTCAGTCCCGAAGCTCAGATGAATGTTCCTAGCCAGCTAGTCCTGAGTCGGGGACTCTCTACCTCCCATTGAATACAAAGCCAAAATCAGAGCAGAATTTGCTACCGATTTCCAGGTGGAATCCACCTCAAAATAAGCAGTAGTTTCCACCATGCAAACAGGCATTAGATGTCCAAAGAGGTGGAAGTTTACCGCCATCTTCAATGGAGCCACAACCGAGCACAACCAGCAAGGTCCTCCAATAGATCAATTACCAAGTCAATGTCCAAACAGGTGGAAGTTCACCACAATCTATTATGGAACCAGAAACCATTTGTAGCCAGGACCGAGCACAGCCAACAATATCATCCAATAGAGCGGACACTCCACTGCTGCTGAGACGTGTAGTAGAAAGCTTCATGGCATCAATCTATAGAGGATTTACAGACATCTCAGCTTCATCTACCTGAGGATCCAATGGGACATTCCGCTCTGGACAATCCTGGGAATGTCGAGGACTGGGACATCTCTCTGGTGGATAGCTACAACTGGATCCATCTATAGGAAATATACACAGTGACTGAATACATTGTCTATATGTGAGCATCAGATGATTGGGGTGGGGGTCTAGGTGACCCTCATACCTGGTCTCCTCCATCATGGAGGACGGTCTCCTCTTACCTGCTGATGTGGAGGGCTGCTCATCATCCATTAAAGTCTCCTTTTTTCCTAAATACTGTCAGTTCTGGGCCTGAGGAGAGACAATGAGAACCAAGTATAAAATACCATCTGGAAGAACATCTTACGTTTAGTTCAGCTTCGCACCAATTCAGTATTCTAGAGGACTACATGTATATAATGGGGGTGACTTACAGTATATACAGTCATGAGAAAAACAGTCCACCCATTGGTTTATATACAATTAAAAAAAAAAAGTCTTGAAAAGGTCTTAAAATTTTGGAAAGCCAACACAAGCTGGAGAACTAGGCCAAAACGGAAAAGTCACGGGTTAAAGGGATCCTATCATTAAAGCACAATTTTATCTGGTTCATAGGCTATTCTTCTCCTACCTTTAGAGGTCTTCTCTGCGCCACCATTCCGTAGAAATCCCCATTTTTGTCAGTTTGAAAAAAGTTCTCACAGCACTGGGGGCGGGCCCAATGCTGTGAGAGAACTCTCTAACACCACCTCCATCTTTTTCAGGAACGGCCTCTTCTTCTGGCGCTGAGGGTCAAACTTCTAGGCCTCGGGCCGCTTACACAGTAAGTAAGCAGCCATTTTCTTGTGGCCTGTTGGCATGCGCAGTCAGCTCTGCCCGAGGCCTAGAAATTTGACCGCCTTATGGGACATCCACTCCTGAGAAGATTGCCAACTACTTGGAACGTTTTCTCACTTGTGAATAATCTTTCTCATTGAAGAGCGATGGACTTAGAACTGTTTGTAAATGCCTTATAACTAGAGATGAGCGAGTACTATTCGAAGTGGCCATTTCGAATAGCACGCACCCATAGGAATGAATAGAAGCGGCCGGCACACAGACTGACTGGAGTTTCGAATAGTACTCGCTCATCTCTACTATAACCCTTCCTAGATTGATGGGAAGCCAGGATTGTTTATCTAAGATTATTGCTGATATCTTTCTTCCCCGACCTTGTGTTATGCCCAAATGCCTCAGACCAGCAAACTGTCAAAACCTCAGCTTCTATGGAAGGCACGCTTGATTTCTCCTACTTTCTGCATTCTGACTGACTCTTTGTTAAATAATGTAGGGTGAGGTCGGATTAACTGAAGTTTAAGAGCTTCGGAAGACCAGATGTTTTTATTTTGTATAAAAAAAAAAAAAAGCCACATTCATACTCACCTTCCATTACCTCACTTGGGCCTTCTTGCGGCATCTGACACTTTTTGTGGTGCTCGTGCTCTTATCTGAAGTCATCGGCCTGGGCTCACGAATGAGGCCTGTGATTGGGTCTCCAGCAGTCACATGGTAACGCCGAGCGTCAAGATGCTTGGCATGCCCAGGTCACCACCAAGTCCCAATTACTGGGACTAAGCTCTGAACCCAGACCAATGATCTTACAGAAGAGCACTGTATTTCAAAGAGGAAAGTAGGATTGATTTTTGGGTAATATTATGTATGGGGCCTAAAGAGATTGTGTTGTGGCAAGTAATGGGGACTGCTAGACATGGCACTACAATGCACTTGATATATCTCACAGAAATGGTCTGGTACAAAAAAAATACAAACCACAATGTAATAATCATGAGTATAAAACAGCGTGTATGTCATCTACTACCACACAAAGCAATGTGAACTGATAGTCTGCCAAGTCCGTTATATATAGTGTGGGGTACGATACATTAGGAGGAAAATAACTCCCTAATACACCAGACGTGGACATGGTTTCCATATAGGAGACTGAATATACTTCTATCCTCCATCACACAACTGTACTCCAACTATTAGTGGAGTCTATAGGTCAAGTGTGTCTTGGTCCAACGCCCCGCAGTGTCAATCAAGTAACCATTGGAGTCCAAGGATATGATAACCCTATACCTCACTGGACGCCCACACCTGGTGTTAATTAGAGTCGTACCGCCTGCCCCTCTGATGGAGAGCGCCGGTACTTATGATAGCTGACCTAGTTAGTCAATCAGAGCTCTGGGAATTGCAGTTTTTACTGCATTTTTTTTTTTTTTTTTTTCCCCCTCTAAGTTTACCCCGATGTACTACAAAAAGCAAGATAGGCATTTTGACCAATTGTCTGCTATCTATACAGTTCCAACCTAGATATAAGGAGGAGCTGGGAGCGCTCCAGGGTCCCAAAATCTTCTCCTTAATATCGTCATCACACTCAGGAAGAGTCACCAGGACAAGAACCAGTTCTAAATGATGGATTTTTTATTTTTAATAAAATAGTGTACGTATAGAGCCCAGCAGTAAGCCATTATATACAGAGCACAAGTCACTATTAGCTACAGAGAGGGCAGGGCGCGGCCCGCCATTAGCTACAGAGAGTGCAGGGCGCAGCCCACCATTAGCTACAGAGAGTGCAGGGCGCAGCCCGCCATCAGCTACAGAGAAGGAGATCATTGATGAGTATATAGGAGGAAAAAAAACCAAAAAAACCCCCCACAAAACAGTAGTTGGCGTATACACTGGGTTTTTTGTATGCACATGCCCTTTTTCACACCTCAGCATTACACTTAAGCGTGTCATAAAATTTGCACAAAATTTACCTAATAGAACATGTGATTCCACTACTGTCAGATATTTGGGGTGTGTTACACTACTCATGTCCTGGACTGCAGTCGTCGCCTCCTATTTTTGGCACCATTTTGTATAACTCTATAGTAAAATGTTACCCCAGATAGGCCACACCCACTATCCCCAACAATACAGTAAAGTGAGGAATCTGCTGTAAAATCCTTCAGAATAGACACAAACACCTGATCCATTTTACACACAGAGGAGGAAACTTACAAGAAGGGGCAGAATTAGAAGGAGAAGGTACAAGAGGCCGATAAATGCCCCAGTGACTGGAGCAGCATTGCTGGGGTCTCTACAGTTACCATGCTGGGAGTTGTAGTCCTGCAGGAGCAGTAAGATGGAAGTGTTCCTGCGGCTCTGTACAACCGCCATCATCTCCTGACAGCCTGCGGCTGGAGGTTGTAGTCTCTGACTAGCCGGCTACTGTAATGTGTACAGGGCACAGGTCTATCCAGTAGTGAGGTGAATGCACTGACCTGCAGGATAATAGCGCCCCCCACTGACACCGCTCACACAGCCACAGAGTCAGAGCAGGAGGAAGAGCCCAACTTCAAGGAGGAAGAACCAATCATGTGACAGCAGGAAAGGAAGGGGCGGAGCTAGCTAGTGACTGACAACTGAGCTGTGGGTGCAGGTGTCAGGTAGTCAGACTACAGATTTACTGAGATCGGGCGGGACAGTCCATGCAGTGGCTGGGAAAACCTGGAGGTGGAAAATCTGAGGGCCAGAAACAAACGGGGAAGATGATGACATTGCTGAGGATGATTCTTGCAACTGGGTGAAGTGGAAGAGGTGGTGGCAGTAGTGACAGTAATGATTCCAACTATTGTGCAGACCCAACGTCCATAAAGCCTTCCCGGGGTAGAACTGACTTGAGAAGTGGGGGTGGTAGTGGCAGACATGTTACCGCTGATGCCGGCTGCAGAAAGTACACGCGGTCATATCTTATGTGGGAATTTCTGTCATATTGACAAACGATAAATCCATGGCGATCTCCAAGTGGAAGCCTAGCTGTGTCCGTGCAGGAACAAGTGTACTAAATAGACATGGCAGCAAAAGTGAGCAAGACTGTCGGACTCCATTTCAACCGTTCTTATCTCGCTATAATCACCTTGCACGATTTGCAGTGACATAACGTCTGCCTTTGCACCGTCTTATCTGCGACGTTTTAACTCGGTGGAACTCCATCTTAAACACGCTGGAGTGTCTGTGTCAGCAGCAGAAATTGGTGAAAGATTATTGCATGAAAGACACAGGGACAGTGTGTTACTGGCAGATCCGCCATTGTAGACTCATGAGGGAAGTGTGCCAGGGTCTCAAGCCTTTTGAAGAGGCCACCAAATTTGTCAGCGGAGATGACTGCAGTGTCAGCGATGTGATCCCTCTATTGTACTCTTATACAGTGAGGGACTTCAGAGGATCTAACAGTTTCCACCTTTTATTTGACATCATCTGTGATGTCATGTATTTGGGGTCACCACGTAGGGCTGTGGTTGGTCCTCAGGGCAGACATGGGCACGCTGAGCGCCATGACAGCACAACACTTGGTGTTCCCACGCCATCGCTGAGGCTAGTACCTGTGATTTGGGCGTGGCAATGGGTATTTTTTTTATTACACATAGTACATAAGATCATAACAGACCTCGGGGGGCTACATTGTTTTTACTGATTCCCCTGTATATGGGACTGATCCATGAGCTCCAATTGCAGGCTCCTAATGTACAGTGCACACCTAGTCTGGGATCCTCTACCACTCAGTGGACCACGTGACCGCAGGCCAGAAGGGGAGTCTCATCATGGTGGATCCCATAGCTGTATACACAACACTCTTTCAGTGATGTATATACAGGAATCGGGAGGGCAGGGACAGTATAAAACCTTCTTCCTTCTGTATTTCGGTATTCCTTGTAGAGATAGATGTGATCGCCTGAACATGTACAGTCAATGAGCGGTCAGCCATTATACAAAATAAAATATCACATATACATACCTCCCAACTGTCCCAATTCTGCAGGACTGGCCCGGATTGCTGGTCATGTTCCACAGTCCCAGTCAGCGGGAGTAATTTCCTGGGTTCAACTCATCTGCGTCCGGAAAGGACGCAGATGAGTTGAATACAATAGTGAATTAATCAGGGGCTATCCGCAGACAGCTCCTGCCTCACCACTGTTCCCCTGCGTGCTCCGGCCCCGGGAGCTGTAGGCGCGATGTGATGACATCATTCACATCGCACCTGTAGCTCCCAGAACACTCTGAGACTGCAGACAGAACAGCAGGGAGAGGAGGAGAGGGGAGGAGCAGTGTTTTTTATGTTAAACATTAAACTGAAGTCAGATGAAGGGGGGACATTAAAATGGGGGCAGATGAAAGGGGGGCATTACAGGGATATTAAGAGGGACATTAAACAGGGATCAGCAGGAGGGAGACATTAAACAATGGGGGTCACTGGATGGAGACATTAAGACAGGGCAACTGAAAAGGGATATATCCACCTCTAGATGCCCCCAGTTTAATGTTAAGCTACCCCTAATATTTAACGTCCCCTTCCAGCTGCCCCAGTTTAATATCCTGCTCCAGATGCCATTAATTTATCGTCCGCCTCCAAGTACCCCACTGTTTAATGTCCCCTTCCAGCTGCTCTAGTTTAATGTCACCTATTTGCCCCCAGTTTAAACTGGGACACGAGGAGAGGGACGCCATGCTGTGGGGTAATTGGAGGGAAACATTATAATGTCGGGGCATATCATGTTAGGGTGACTGTAGGATTATATTGTGTGGGGCACCAAGAAAAAAATGGATGAGAATGGGCGGAGTCAATATAGAAGTGGGTGGAGCTAAATTTGCCATTGCATGCATAGTGTGCCACACATTTTGTCCCTCTCTCTGTTCTTTGAAATTTGGGCAGTATGACATACAGGGGTGTAACAATTGTGGTCACAGGGGGTGTGGCTGCGATGGGGCTTGGAAGGGGCCCGCAGCACTATGATAGCAGTCAGGAAAAGCTGAGTTCTCCAACTGCTATAAATCTTGTTACTGGAAAGCTAATAGTAGCTGGCCTAGGTAGGGGTGATCAAAAATAATACTTATACTCACCTCTCCTGGGCTTCTGACAGTTCTCAGAATCCTCTTCTGGCCTTTGACGGTGACGTGCCCCAGGCGTCACTGCTGAGGCCTGTAAGTGAGCTTCAGAAGTCTGGGGGGCACACCAGTGTAATGGCGTCAGTGCGCCCCACGTGACCGCTGAGGCTCAATCACAGGCCCCAGCAGTGACCTCTGGAATGCCCTGCCTCAGTTGTAGAGAACTGGATGGAGCGAGGATTCCCAGGAGAGTTAAAGCAAGGTGAGCATAAGTGTTTATTTTCCCTCACCTCCCCCAGTCCTCTACTTATTATACTCTGGGGTCTGAGGAGACCCCACTGTATAATAATAGCACTGAAACGCAACTAATGGATTAACTTTCTAATATTCGTCAAAACAATTTTCGTACGGTCTGTCTGAAGCATCTCAAGGAGGGCTCTTGGGAGCTTATTATACCATGTGGGGCCACTGTGGAGCATAATATACTGTGTGGGGACTACTGTGGAGTATATAATACTGTGTGGGGACTACTGTGGAGCATATAATACTGTGTGGGGACTACTGTGGAGCATATAATACTGTGTGGGGACTACTGTGGAGCATAATATACTGTGTGGGGACTACTGTGGAGCATACCTTATTGTGTAGGGCCACTTTAGGGCATATTTTGTGTCAGGGACACCGTGGAGCATATTATTTTGTGTGGGGGTAACTGTGAGGAATATTATACTGTGTGGGGGCCACTGTGAAGCAGCTCACAACTCGCTATTTCTTTGTATGGATTCACTATGGCCAGGTTTACACGGGGAGGGGTTTTGGACCGGATTTTGACGTGGAGGCCGCCTCAGAATCCGGGCTAAAAACAGCTAGGCGCAACTGGATGCCGATGCAGTGCATACAGTCGCAGCATTCCTAAATAAATGGGCCTAGTCGGGAGGATGTGTTTGCGCCACGGAATCCACTTCAAGAAAGGGAATGTCGCTTCTTTTTTCTACGAGTGGGAACAAACCGCTCACGGAAAAAGGAATCCATTGAATTCAATGGAAGTCGTTTTTTTGAGCCGGATTTTGACGCAGATTCCGCCTCAAAATCTTGACCAAAAAACCCCGAGTGAATCTGGCTTATAACAGTAGACGCCAAGGGCAGGCAAGCCATTACTGTCTAAGGGGAGCGTAAAAACAAAACTCCAGGGGGCAAAACAGCAAAAATGGTGTCACAGAGTAGAGGAGAAACATGGCTGGGGCAAATGGATCCTGATTTTTGTGGCACTATGACCAGGGAAGGGCAGAATGTGACACAAGCAGCAGGAATCGGTGAGCCCTGCATCTCAGGCTGGTAGAGGTACCTGCGATACCTATGATTACAGTGTCCAGCAGCTCAGTCCCATTCAAGTGAGTTAATTCCAGGCAACCAAATGTGAAACACTCATCGCACCGTGTACTGGTAATGTCGCCAGCTGTTGTGACCTCCTAGGAGGCACTGAAGGAGAGGTTGCACAAAAAAGGGTTTTCTGGATTTAGAATATTCACAATCTATCCTAAATATCAGACTAGTGATGGTCTGACACCCGACACCCCCATTAATCCGCTGATATACGCAAAACAGAGTAGGAAGCAGATAGCGCTGTCCCCTGTATAGTGGCCATAACAGGTACTGCAGATCAGCTCTCAGTTCTTCCACAACTTAGAAAAGCGTTGCCTGCTTCCGGCACTCGTTGATGTGTATTAGTTACTGAGAGCCTATATTTGAGATCAGTGATGAGTATTTTAATGTTTTTTGACCCCCCCCCCCCCTCTTTCCAAACCCCATAACTTCTTTATTTCTCCACCCTCAGAGCCAAATGAGGACTTAATGTTTGCAGGACAAATTGTTCTTCATGATGCCGCCATCAATTATTCTATACAATGTCCTGGGAAGCTGGAAAAAAATTCAGAATGGGAGGATTTGCAGAAAAAGTGCATTTATGGGACTGTAATCTCCCGCAGCCTCATTGCAATGAATGGAGCTCCAGTCACACAAGTACAGTAGAGCAAGAAGGCTTTATGGGGACTTCAGTTACCATTCTTATCACTGCTGGGGGCCGAGGCCGATGGACTTCCCACAATCAGACACTGATTTCTTGCTTTGTGGATAAGGCATATGCCCTTAATGACGCAACCCCCCCCTTTAAGTCACACCACCCACCATCAGATAGATTGTCCACAGCCCGTTTATCCGACTATGACTAACACTTTATTCATTGTGGTCAATACTTGGGAGACAAGAAAGCTGTACAAAATACATCCCACTACTCCAGCGCCAAATCACTGAACTTGAGTTATTTTCCTCAAGATTACAATTTTTGGGAAAAGTCACCCAGCTCTAGTTTAAGCACAAAGTGAGACATTACAGATTAATAATAGGACTGAGGGCCTTGCTCACAAGAGCTTACAATCTATGAGGAGGAAAAGGAAACACAAGGAGCAGGGGCGGCATCAGAGGTAGCAATGCTCATGCAGTGGAGCAGCCATAATGGGAGGGGGGCAGTGAGCAGAGGTGGATGGGTTTTAGGGAGCGTACCTGCAGAAGGATTTAGATTAGTAACTGTGATCGTCCTGTCGGAAAGATGTGGCTTTAGGATTTGTTTGAAGCTGTAGAAGTTGAGTTAATCTGATTGTCCAGGGTAAAGCATTCCAGAGAAGTGGTGCAACTGAGGAGAAGTCTTGGAGACGAGAGTGGGAGGTTCTGATAAAAGAGGATGCAAGTCTTATATAGTCTTAGGGCATTAAGTGAACGGAGAGCACAGGTTGGGGGATCGACAGAGATGAGGGAGGAAATGTAGGGCGGTGCGGTACTATGGAGAGCCTTGTGGAGGAGGACACAGGGATATTGAATTGTTGAGGGGAAGACCGATTAGTAGGGAGTTACCTTAGAAAGTGAATGAGGACAACAATAAGGTTTTCTGATGTTTCCATGGTAAGGAAAGGGCAGATTGAGGAGATGTTTTTGAGATGGAGACGACATGAGATTGTGTGGATATGGGAGGGGTGAAAAGTGCAGAACCCAGATTGTAAGGGGTCAAGAAGAGAGATAACGAAAATATATTGGATTAAATGAGAGTAGACCAAGTGGTCCAAGATTTTGGAGATGAAGGGGAGATTGGAAATGGAACATTAGTTGGCAGCACAGAATGGGTCAAGGGAGGGTCTCTTCAGTAACAGGGTTATGACCAGCGCCGCACCTCCCATGAGGCGACCTGAAGCAACCGCTTCAGGCGGCGCTATGTCAGGGCCCCAGGGAGGGCGGCATTTTTGCTTACCTAAGCCAGTCCAGGACAAGCTGTCCTGGACTGGCTTAGCACCGAGCGGTGGATTGGGGAGGCCCAGTGGACGCAGCGCTGCTCCAGCAGCCTCACCTCACGCTCAGGCAGAGAGCAGGTCCTCTCCATGCCTGCGAACGCCGCTAAGCCCTGCCCCCTCTGCTTAAACATGCCCCCTCCGCTCCACCACGCCCCCTCCGCTCCGCCCCCTCCACCCAGGGGGGAAGGCGGCTTTCTGTCGTTCGCCTCGGGCGGCGAAAGGGGCAGGTTCAACCCTGGTTATGACAGGTCTGAAAGAGGAAGGAAAGATCCCAGAAGAAAAAGAGGTGAAATATTCTAGTAAGGCAAGTAGTGATAGAAGACGACAGAGACCGGAGGAGGGGTGGGGAAAGGAAGATGGTATGGTGAGAAGAAAAAAGGAGCTGGGAGACGACTTCTATGTTCAAAGCAAGGGCATGGCTTCTCACAGTGTGAGATCTCTACTGTAATCGCCAAGCGTAAGTTCACACAGGGTTTTTTGGCTGCCTCAGTTTCCGGACCAAAATACAGGTAGCAGTGACTGGATGCCGATGCAGTACACCGGCATCCAGTCGCACACTCCGCTCCAGATTAGGCCCAAATGAATAGGGCTAGTCGGGAGGAGGGAGCGTCTTCAGGCAAATCCGCATGTCGCTTCTTTTTTCCAGGAGCCAGAACAAACAGCTCCTGGAAAGAAGAACTGACCGGCTCTCATTGATTTCAACAGGAGCCGTCTTTTTGCTCAGGATTTTGAGGTGGATACGGCCTCAAAATCCTGACCAAAAAACCCCGTGTGAACTTACCCTAAGAACTCACCATGTGAGTTCTGTTTCTATTTTTGACTATAACTCCTTCCACATTCATTTTCCGCATTCTATACACCAATACGGCTTCTACTCTGTGTGGATTCTCTGATGTTTGAGAAAACTTGATCTATAGGCAAAACACTTCCCACAATCTGCACAAAAATACGGCTTCTCCCCCGTGTGAACTCTCTGATGTTCCTTAAGTTGAGATTTCTTGTAAAACCGTTTCCCACATTCCAGGCATAAAAATGGCTTCTCTCCTGTGTGAGTTCTCTGATGTTCAACAAGAATGCTTTTCGTGTTAAAACTTTTCCCACATTCCGAACACGAAAATGGCTTCTCCCCAGTGTGAATTCTCTGATGGGCAACCAACGCTGCTTTATGTCCGAAGCATGCCCCACATTCAGGACATGAAAATATTTTTTCCCTTGTGTGAAATGTCTGATGTTTAAGAAGAGTTGTTTTATAGGTAAAACATCTCCCACATTGTGAACACGAAAACCCTTTGTCCGCTCTGTGAGTTTTTAAATGTTCTTCCAGAGAAAATTTTTGACGAAAACTCTTCCCGCATTCAGGACATGGAAAAGGTCTCACCCCTGTGTGGATTATTTTATGTTGCTTGAGAGTATGTTTATATGCAAAGAATTTTCCACATTCGACACATGAATATGGCTTCTCCCCCGTGTGAGTTCTCTGATGATCCTTAAGACTGGATTTTTTAGTAAAACATTTCCTACATTCAGGACATGGAAAAGATGTCACCCCTGTGTGGATTATTTTATGCTTCTTGAGAGAATGTTTATTTGCAAAGAATTTTCCACACTCGACACATGAATATGACTTCTCCTTCGTGTGAGTTCTCTGATGAATCCTAAGATTGGATTTTTGAGCAAAACATTTGCTACATTCAGGGCATGAAAATGGCTTCTCTCCGGTATGAGTTCTCAGATGATCGACAAGTAGAGTTTTCCTACCAAAACATCTCCCACATTCTGTACATGAAAATGGTCTTTCACCTGTGCGAG
Organism: Leptodactylus fuscus; assembly: GCF_031893055.1. NCBI lineage: Eukaryota > Metazoa > Chordata > Amphibia > Anura > Leptodactylidae > Leptodactylus > Leptodactylus fuscus. The sequence continues at coordinate 282,809,661 of NC_134266.1, forward strand.
TTCTCTTCCCAATGGAAAGATCTAATTTCGCCTTAAATTGTTCACTTTGTTCTGAAAAACTGTTCCCCGATCTACATTCTGTACTTTTGACATTGCCCGAATGATCATCTTCTAAATGATAACAAGGAGATATGAGATGTCCAGTGAGCCAGTCTTCAGCTGGGGAAAAAAAAAAAAAAAAAATTCCCAAAAATTATTTTATTGTTTTAAATGTGAAATATCCAAATTTTGCCAAATCTATTCACCAGATCATGGCAGGTTTTCTTTTCCTAGTTACCCACAACTGTATCCTATAAAGCAGGGACCCCAAGCGCCGGTCCGCAGACCAGTGCCGGGCTGCGGGGCATGTTGCACTGGTCCGCGTACCGGCGGCGAGGAGTCAGCAGCTTGGTTGTTGCTCATCGGGATAAGGTGAGCAAAGTGCAGGGTTGAGCCGGGACCCGCTGTATGTTCGGGATTCTAGTACTATGCAGGATATGGAGCGGGTCTTGGCTCCACCCTGCACTCACCTACCAAACTTTGGGCAACTTCTTCTTCTGTCTTACACTTCCTTCCTGCCTCCATACTATCCCCTTGACATCCTTTGATGTCTTAATTATATCACTGTTGCAGTTCTCTATGCATCTCTCTGCCATGCGTTCCACTGTGGAACGCATGCGCTACTTCCGGTCTTCGGCAATGCCGATACCAGAGATGCTTTTCTACATTCCCATGCTTAACCCCGCCCCCAAACCACACCCCTTCCCGCCCCCACTGGGCCATAGAAAAATTGTCTTGCTGAAACTGGTCCCTGGTGGAAAAAAGGTTGGGGACCACTGCTATAAAGTACAAAGATGGAGTAACAGACAACAAAAATTCTTCACTTTAATTGCTAAAATAAACATCTCATGCAGGGTTGTCAAGTCAGAGTCGGGTCCCATTTTGGTTGTAGTCACATTTATTTTTAATTACAGAATTAATCATTAATAATATTGTATAATTAGATGTAAAGTTGGTTACACACCCCTTCCCCAACATCTTGACATACAAATACATGTCACATTAAGTAAGCTACACGAGATGTATAGTAGGCTCTTACCATGCTCCGACACCGACATGGGGTCCTCTAGTCCACTCGGCTTTCCACTTTTATAACTTTCCTGCAAAAATTGCACATAGTGTGACATATCCGACTGAATAAATGACCAAAGGCCATCAAGGTCACCCGTTTGATACTTGGAAATCTGGTCCAGAGGAAGACAAAGCCGCCCCGTTATTGGCACAAGTTGTGAATGTTGCCAAGTAAAATGATTGTTCAGGCTCATAGTGAGTGCTGTTAGTATTACATATATAGTCAGGCTCTATAACCTGCCTCTGCTGTCCCTGCCATATATACCTGTATATTAAAGGGATTCTACCACTAAATAGATATTTTTTCTGCTTTAGACGTCGGAATAGCCTTTAGGCTTCTTCGCTATAACACCAATGAATCTGTGCAGAGATTCCCTCCGCAGCTGGTTCTTTACAGTAAGAGCTGTGAATCTACGGAGAAGTCACCTCAGCTGGTTCTTTAATGGAGGTAAATGTCCAGAACCAGTGAATGATTGACTATTTCAGTACAGGATAGTAATGTATTAGCCCCAAGACACATATCAAGGGACTGATGGAAAGTGACATCCGGTAGGGAGTTTTTTGGGCATCTCCATATCATGTGGCTTAGATCAGATTGTTCAGTCTCGGGTGTAGGATTAGTAACATCTACCTGAGGATCCAGCGGGAAATTCTCCTTTTCCTCCTTAAATTCCTGGGAATATGGAGGACGGGGACATCTCTCTGGTGGATTTCTCGGACTGGATCCATCTATAGGAAATATACACAGTGACTGAATACATTGTCTATATGTGATGAGCAGATGATGGGGGAGTCTAGGTGACCCTCATACCTGGTCTCCTCTATCAGGAAGGTCTCCTCTTACCTGCTGATGTGAGGGGCTGCTGATCCTCCATCATCACCTCCTTGTACAGATCCTTGTGTCCTTCTAAATACTCCCACTCCTCCATGGAGAAATAGACAGTGACATCCTGACACCTTATAGGAACCTGACAACACAATGACACAGTCATCCCCAGAGCCCTCCCTTGGTGTTCTTGTATAATGTCCCAGCATTCCCAGCAGCGCTCACCTCTCCGCTCAGCAGCTCAGTGATCCTGCTGGTAAGTTCTAGGATCTTCTGCTCATGTCTCAGTGAATGAGGTGGAGGCTCGGTGATGGGGCTCGGGGTCCTGCTCCATCCTCCTGACACACGGGGTGTCACACACTCACCAGACGACTTCTTCACTACTGTGTAATCCTGTGTATGGTGAGACACTACAGGTCACTACAGAGAGTCTAAGAATCCTTCACCTGTCCAGTCATTTCCCTGGTTTATTCCTAGAGATAAGAGTGATGTCATGTGAGACTCTCACCTCTCCAGTGATCAAGGAGATGATCTCCAGGGCCAGCTCTAATATCCTTGTAGACATGTGGTTTCTGGCCTCGCCCATCCCTGGTGGGTCACTGATGGAGAGGACCATCGTCTTGTACCTGAGGAACCTGAGGGAGAACAAGGGTAAGATCTCATCTGGTAGAAGGTCTCAGTAATGGGATATTATACAGGACGACTCCGAGGATATAATGCAGGGCAGTGACTGTATATAGCGGATTACTGATAATATAGTCACTGCCCTCCCTGCTATACAGTATATACAGGCTATATACCGCAGTGCACATACAGACCATACAGGGGGATTATGGGGGTCACCGGTCACCTCATATGTCTCTGTGGCCACAATAATGTGTCCGGCTCCTCTTACAAGGTCTATGAGGGTATACAGTGTATACAGGCTCTATATACCGTGTGTATACAGGGGACAAGAATCTCCTATAACACAAGCCCCTGAGCCTAGAAGTAATGTGCAGCCTGCTGGGAGTTGTAGTCCTCCCTCTCTCCCCCCAGGTCTCCCCCATATTGTGTCGGGGCTCCCGGTCACCTCCTCTCCTCACTTACCCCCTCACTCTTCAGGGCAGGACACTCTCTACCTCACACACGTCCTCCTCATCACTAGTCATGTGACCCGGCGTGTCACCGGAAGGGGCGGGGCCTCACTACCTTACACACGTCCTCCTCATCACTAGTCATGTGACCCGGCGTGTCACCGGAAGGGGCGGGGCCTTTCTACCTCACACACGTCCTCCTCATCACTAGTCATGTGACCCGGCATGTCACCGGAAGGGGCGGGGCCTCTCTACCTCACACACGTCCTCCTCATCACTAGTCATGTGACCCGGCGTGTCACCGGAAGGGGCGGGGCCTTTCTACCTCACACACGTCCTCCTCATATGAAGTATTAGCCTCAGGAATGATTGGCTTCTCCTCACTGCTCTCTGATTGGCTGGCATCAATACTCTCTCTCATTGGCTGGCGTCAGTGCTCTGTGATTGGTTTCCTTCCCACTTTGAAGAAGGAAAGTTTTTTGGCTTGTGGCGTTGTAATGTAGTCCACTTTCGTTTTAAAGAAGACCTTTCATCAGATTGGGCGCAGGCAGTTCTATATACTGATGGATTCAGCGCACTGTCGGCTTTCCCGATCTGTGCCCCGGGTAAAGCGCTATCGGTGCCGGTACTGCAGCTCTTTACACTCTGTCAGGAACGTCCTTCTGCCCAGCAGTGCCTATCGCGCTGTACAGTGTGAGCCCCCTCCCTCTGCTCACAGTGCTCGTCCATAGATGAATATTATCAGTAGAGGGAGGGGGGCGCTCCTCCCCACTCACACTGTGTATATGTGAGAGTCACTTCATCCCAATGACTGTGTATATATAATGTCTATATAGCAGGGGCAGTAATAATAGAATAGGAAATATTAGAGAGGGAGATCTAGCAAATGGAGTCATGAATGAGTCATTACCCTGACATTCATTGGGAAACCCACACAGCCAAGAGTAAAGGCTCCATCAAATTTTTATCCTCTCTAGCAGACAACTTCATTGCCCAGCTAGTAGAAGAAAACACGAGAGGAACATCCATTTTGGACCTAGTCCTAACCAACAAAGAGCACATGGTTAAGGAACTACGGGTAGCAGGGACACTGGGATTCAGCGATCATGCTATACTTGAGTTTGGGGTTGCAAGAAGAAGAAGAAGACCTGAGAAGACACAGACTTCAAGGCTCGACTTTAGCAGGGCAGACTTCAAGAGCCTGAAGGCAAGGGTTAGCAGAATTCCATGGTGCAAAATTCTTAAGCACAAAAATGCACATGAAGGGTGGGAAATCTTCCGTAGGGAAATCATTAAAGCACAGGAACTAACAATACCTAGAAGGAAGAAAAATGGGAAGCACCTAAAAATATCAGGATGGATGACCAAAAAATTACATAACCTGCTAAAAAGGAAAAAGGAAACATACAAAAAGTGGAAGATGGGAACTATACCTAAGGAAGAGTACACAGCAGTCTGCAGACTCTGCAAGACAAGCATCAAAGGAGCTAAGGCTGAACACGAATTGAAGCTTGCAAAAGAGGCAAAGAGTAAGGTAAAAGGATTTTGGGGATATGTTAAAAGCAAAAGAAAAGTGAAGGAGACCATTGGAGTCCTGAAGAATGACAAAGGAGAAACAGTTAACATGGTGGAACAGCAGGTGGAGCTACTAAATTCATATTTTGTATCCGTCTTCTCCCAAGAAACTAATGGAAATATCAACATTAATGGTGATGGAGATGAGGGGAAGGAGGACTCCAAGCTGACTATAAGCGAAGGTCTGGTAAGAGAGCACTTAGCCAAGTTACAGGAAACCAAGTCCCCAGGACCAGATGATTTACACCCTAGAGTCCTGAAAGAGATAGCAGAGGAAATAACAGAACCCCTTGCTATAATCTTCGGTAAGTCATGGGAAACAGGAGTGGTCCCTTTAGATTGGAAAAGGGCAAATGTTGTCCCCATCTACAAAAAGGGGAAAAGGGACGATCCAGGAAATTACAGGCCGGTAAGTCTGACCTCGATAGCAGGAAAAATCTTTGAGCAAATTGTCAAGGAACATTTACTTCGGTACCTGGATGGGAAGGCATTAATTAACCAGAGCCAGCACGGCTTTATGACCAATAAATCTTGTCAGACTAACCTGATTTCCTTCTACAACAAAATCACTGAATGGTTGGACCAAGGGAATGCCGTGGACATAGTATATCTTGACTTCAGTAAGGCATTTGATAAAGTATCACATAACCTTCTTATTGAAAAAATGATTAAGTATGGCTTTGACAAAAAATCAGTTCGGTGGATTCACAACTGGCTTAATGATCGGGCACAACGAGTAATACTAAATGGCTACACATCGAACTGGAAGAACGTCAAAAGCGGGGTGCCGCAGGGCTCTGTTCTGGGCCCAGTACTTTTTAATATCTTTATAAATGATCTGGACGATGGAATTATTGGGGAACTCATAGAATTTGCAGATGATACGAAGATAGGAGGAATAGCCAACACTAGAGAGGAGAGAGAGTGTATTCAAAAGGACTTAGACACACTGGAACAATGGGCGGAGGCCAACAAAATGGGATTTAACAGGGACAAATGCAAAGTTCTACATCTGGGTAACAGAAATGTAAAAAACATAGATAGTATGGGAGGAATAGAACTAAGTGATAGCATAGGGGAAAAGGACTTGGGCATAATAGTAGATCACAAATTCAACATGAGCCAACAGTGCGGTGCTGCTGCAAAAAAGGCGAATAAAATTCTGGGATGTATTAAGACAAGCATTGAATCTAGATGAAGAGAGGTCATTATTCCGCTGTACTCTTCCCTGGTCAGACCACACCTGGAATACTGTGTACAGTTCTGGGCGCCTCAATTCAAGAAAGACATCGATATATTGGAGCAAGTCCAGAGAAGAGCAACCAAAATGGTGGAAGGTCTGCAAACCATGTCCTATGAGGAGCGGCTAAAAGAACTGGGATTGTTTAGTTTGCAGAAGAGAAGGCTGAGGGGAGATTTAATAGCAGTCTACAAATATCTGAAAGGTAGTCACAGTGCAGAGGGATCTCCCCTATTCTCATTAGCACAAGGAAGTACAAGAAGCAATGGGATGAAACGAAAGGGAAAGAGATACAGATTAGACATTAGGAAAAACTTTCTGACAGTGAGGGAAGTGAGAGAGTGGAATAGGCTGCCACGGGAGGTGGTGGGCGCTCCATCAATGGAAATCTTCAAGCGGAATCTGGAGAAACATATAGCTGGGATGATTTAGGAAAACCTGCACTCGCAGGGGGTTGGACCCGATGGCCCTTGAGGTCCCTTCCAACTCTACCATAAGAATAAGAAAGAATGATAAAACTGGGAAGAATGTGTTCAGGAGAATAATGAAAGCGGAGTGATGGGGGCGCGCGTTATCGGATACAATGTAAAGCTATGGGATATTGTAAGGGGGAAGGGGAACAAGAGAACAGTAACCAGAATGATAATGTAGGAACTGATTGAAAGGGGATGATGGGGACAGAGAAGAGTGCGTAGGAAAGGGTGGTAGGTGGAAATGGTACCTGTAATGTGAAGATTAGGAAGGGGGGTCATGTCTCTAAAACAAAAATTCAAAGTTAGAGAGAAGATCTAAAGAAAACTGCACTGCTCAGATACTCGATTAACCCTTTCCCGCCGATGGCATTTTTTGATTTTCATTTTTGACTCCCCTCCTTCTAAACCCCATAACTTTTTTATTTCTCCGCTCCCAGAGTCATATGAGGTCTTAATTTTTGCGGGACAATTTTTTCTTCATGATGCCACCATTATTTATTCTATATAATGTACTGGGAAGCAGGAAAAAAATTCATAATGGGGTGGATTTGAAGAAAAAATGCATTTCTGCGACTTTCTTACGGGCTTTGGTTTTACGGCGTTCACTGTGCAGCCAAAAGGACATGTCCCCTATATTCTGTGTTTCGGTACGGTTCCAGGGATACCAAATTTATATGGTTTTATTTACATTTTGACCCCTAAAAAAAATTCCAAAACGGTGTTAAAAAATTTTTTTTCTAAAAGTCGCCATATTCCGACCGCCGTAACTTTTTTATACATAGGTGTACGGGGATGCATAGGGCGTCTTTTTTTGCGGGGCCGGGTGTACTTTTTAGTTCTACCATTTTCGGGAAATGTTATTGCTTTGATCACTTTTTATTAAAATTTTTATCAGAATTAAAACAGTGAAAAAACGGCGGTTTGGCACTTTTGACTATTTTTCCTGCTACGGCGTTTACCGAACAGGAAAAATATTTGTATAGATTTGTAGAGCGGGCGATTTCGGACGCGGGGATACCTAACATGTATATGTTTCACAGTTTTTAACTACTTTTAGATCTGTTCTAGGGAAAGGGGGGTGATTTGAACTTTTAATACTTTTTATATTTTTTTTTTTACTTTTTTTTTATTTTTTTTTGCATTTATTAGACCCCCTAGGGGTGTTGAACCCCAGGGGGTCTGATCACTAATGCAATGCATTACAATGCTAATGCATTGCAAAAAAGCATCATCTCTTTTGCAGGCTGTATACACCAGCCTGCAAAAGAGAGAATTTGCAGACCGGCTGGGAGCCTTTAACAAGGCTCCCGGCTGTCATGGCAACGGGGGTCGGTCCTGGAGCATGCTCCAGGAGCCGGCGATCCCTGCCAAAATGGCGGCGCCCATGCGCCGCCGGGAAAATGGCGCCTCCGGCGCCTTTGACAGCAGCGCCGGAGGGGTTAATGCCTCCAATCGGTCCGGGGACCGATCGGAGGCATTAAAGCCGGTTGTCTACTGCTTAAAGCAGTAGACACCCGGTGGCTATGACGGCCGCCCGGCTCCCGGGCGGTCGCCATAGTTACAGACCCGACACGCGCCATACTATTACGGCGCATGTCGGGAAGGGGTTAAAGGGGTATTCCCATGACGCTTGTTCAATAACCTGCAGGGTGTTGTGCTCTCTTCACTTCCTGCTTTTCTCAGCACAATGGTGGTCGGGGTTTCACTTGCACAGGATTGGTTGTAAATGAATTACCACAGTGTGAAGCTGATGTAGCAGAGCTGGATTTGAGTCAGTTTGCATTACATACACAGGTAACGGACTCCCTATCTCAGCACTTATCAGCCAAATTCAATTAAACCGGCTGATAAGAGCTCAGAAATCCTGGAGCTCTCACCTCCCCTATCTGAGAAGCTCCGCTACTTATCAGTGGGAGCTGGTTCTTTATTTTTTCCCACGTGTTGTTCAGTGACACTATTGCAGGGAGACGTCAATCAGAAACGAGTTCTTATTATTCTATTCTGTCCATTTCATCATTTTTTTTATGCTTTCTGTTTTAGATAAATTGGCTGCAGGACTAACAATGGAAAAGATTCTGGATGACATCAGAGATTCTGCTGCAAATGAGTTGGAAAGAATTCACTTGATGACAAGACGGGATTTGAGAAATATTAAGCTGCAATTTAATATCCATAATGAAGAGAGACTTCATCCTATGTGCAGGCCTATCCATGCAGAGGCGACGGCTATGAGTCAAATGACTTCAGAAGAAGTAGGCCAACCATGTGCACCGGGAAACCATGTTCCTATAGATAACCCGGTAAAGGAGAATGAAGCAAGGAATCGCTTACAAAATATGGAACATTGCAATTCCGTCCGATCAGCAAATTCAGATACAACAAGTGCAATCTTAGCTAAACTTCAAACTGCAGTAACATTGATTGAAGGCGACAAAGTAAGTGAAGAATCAGGCGAAGAAATCAACCAATTCTTGACCAAATGACTGTCATCATGTGAGAAATGAGAGGAAAGTCATTTTCCAATAAAAGACAGCAGGAGCCTGCAAACAAAAATATTACGTTAAGTCCAGAGTGACCGTATCTTTGGGTTAACAAAACCAACTGCTGCCCAAAGAGAAAATATTCTGCAACTACTTCAAAGTCCTGACCAAGATATCATGGAGGTTCATGCAGAAAATGATCATCATGTATAAGCAGACGTGTCATTGTGACGTCGAATACTTGAAAGTTTTAAAGGGGCTCTATTCACACACAGGAGCGGAATTGTTACACTCACTAATGCGTCGTCACAGCTGGCCCTCTTGGTGGACTCCTCAAAGACACGCAAGATCTCGCATAAGTCTGCCATCCATGACCATTCATGGTGCAGAAACTGTGGGAGCTGACTCTGAGGAACCCTTGGGTTTTGGAGATGGTACTCCATCAAGGGTCTCTGCTGCTCACACACTCTGCTCAACATGTAGATTTCCCAATCTGTGCTCCGGGTAAAGAGCTATCGGTGCCGATACTGTAGCTCTTTACAGTCAGACGGGTGTTCCTGACACTGGGCGGGCATTCAGGGTCCGACGTCATCTTCAGCCACGCCTCTTCTTCCAGCAATGTCCTTGGGTCCCGTCTTCCTCCAGCACTCGCGAACTGCCATTGATTTAAAATGGCGTGGGTGCATGCGCAGTAGCATTCTGCACATGCGCCGGCGCCATTTTTTATCAATGTAAGTTCGCAAATTCGCATTTGTATGTTTTCTTTAAATAAAAATGGACTTTTACCAAACTTGTAAGAATGATTAATATAATGAGATAACATATTTTAAAGTTTATACTTATTGATATACAGATCTTATATCATTGCTTACACTGTGTAACCTTCAGTGATATACTTTCCTACAGTGTTGGCCAAAAGTATTGGCCCCCCTGCAGTCCTGTCAGATAATCCTCGCTGTCCCCCAGATAATGATTACAAGCACAAACTCTTTGGTAATATCTTCAGTTATTTTGCTTACAATGAAAAAACACAAAAGAGAATGAAAAAAAGTCACATCATTGATCATTTTACACAAAACTCCAGAACTGGTGCGGACAGAAGTATTGGCGCCCTCAGCCTAATACTTGGTCGCACAACCTTTAGACACAATAACTGCGCACAACCGCTTCCGCTAACCAGCAATGAGTTTCTTACAAGGCTCTGCTGGAATCTTAGACCATTCTTCTTTGGCTCCTGCTCGCGGTCCCCCCTGAGATGTGAAGGGGGCCTTCTCCAAACTGCCACCAAGAGATCTCTCCCCCTCCCCCACAGGTGTTCTATGAGATTCAGGGCTGGACTCATTGCTGCCACTTTACAAGTCTCCAGGGCTTTCTCTCACCACCATTTTCTAGTGCTGACCTGAAGTGTGTTTTGGGTCCTTGTCCTGCTGGAAGAGCCCTGACCTCTGAGGGAGACCCGGCTTTCTCACACTGGGCCCTACATGATGCTGCACAATGTGTTGGTCGTCTTCAGACTTCATAATGCCATGCACACGGTCAAACAGTCCAGTGCCAGAGGCAGCAAAGCAACTCCAAACCATCAGGGACCTCCGCCATGTCTGACTGTAGGGGGCGTCTTCTCTTTGAAGGCCTCTTTTTTTTCCCTGTAAACTCTATGTTGAGGCCTTTTCCTACTTTTGTCTCCTCTGACCAGAGAACATTCTTCCAGAACGGTTTTGGCTTTCTCAGGTAAGTTTTGGCAAACTCCAGCCTGGCTTCTGTCTGTGGGTAAGAAGTGGGGTCTTCCTGGGTCTCCTACCATACAGTCCCTTCTCATTCAGACGCTGACGCTGGATAGTACGGGGTGACACTGTTGTACCCTCGGACTGCAGGGCAGCTTGGACTTGTTTGGATGTTGGTCGAGGTTCTTTATCCGCCATCTGCACAATCTTGCGGTGAAATCTCTCGTCAATGTTTCTTTTGCGTCCACATCTAGGGAGGTTAGCCACAGGGCCATGGGCTTTACACTTCTTGATGACACTGCGCACGGTAGACACAGGAACATTCAGGTCTTTGGAGATGGACTTGTAGGCTTGAGATTGCTCATGCTTCCTCACAATTTTGCTTCTCAAGTCTTCAGACAGTTCTTTGGTCTTTCTTTTCTCCATGCTCAATGTGGTCACACAAGGACACAGGACAGGGGTGGAGTCAACTTTAATCCATTTCAACTGGCTGCAAGTGTGATTTAGTTATTGTCACCACCTGTTAGGTGCCTCAGGTAAGTAACAGGTGCTGTTAATTGAACAAATTAGAGAAGCATCACATGATTTTTCAAACAGTGCCAATACTTTTGTCCACCAATTGATCCTCATGCTGAGCTGCCTCATTACTGAACATGATCAACCAGGATAATCAGGGCTGGAAACATCCATCAGATCTTACAGAAAGGAATCCCCCTCGGTTTGGAAACAAGCCATCTAAATATTCCACCTTTAATTGAGTTGAGCCTTGCACCAGCAGTGTTTTTGGCCCTTTTTTGAGTGGAGCCTCTAACCAGCAGAGTTTGGGGGAATCAGGGTGGATTGAGCCTAGTAGGAGCAGAATTGTGCAACACTGATGGTGGAGGAGGAGGAGGAGGAATTGGAGAGGGTGAGCACACACATGGAACTTCATGCCAGGGTGCTTGACACCGGTGAACATGAAAATGATGGGTTTATCCAGTGACTGTTCATTTTGATGAAAGTCAGCCGGTCAGCACTGTCAGCTGACAAGCGGCTGCACATATCTGTGATGATGCCACCGGCTGCGTTGAAGACCCTTTCAGATAGCACACTGGCGGCAGGACAGGGCAGCACCTCCAAGGCGTATAGCGCAAGTTCAAGCCACAGGTCCAACTTTGACACCCAATAAGTATAGGCCGCAGAGGGATCTGAGAGGACAGGGCTGGTGTCAGCCAGGTACTCATGCAACATGCGCCTATACTTATCCCTCCTGGTGACACTAGGCCCCTCAGTGGTGGTAGTTTGGTGAGGGGGTGCCATTAACGTGTCCCAGACCTTGGATAGTGTGCCCCTGGTGGGTGTGGAACGGGTGGCAGTTGTTCGCCTCTTGGAGGAACTCTCTGCCGCCAGTGAGGGTTGATGGAAACATTAATGCGATTGGCCCTCCCCTCTAGCGGAATAAAAGATGATATGTTATTTTTATATCGGGGGTCAAGGATTGCAAAAATCCAGTATTGGTTGCTCTCCATTATTTTGACAATGCGTTTGTCACTTGAAAAGCACCCTAACATGAAGTCAGCCATGTGTGTCAGAGTGTTACCTGGCATGACTTCACTGCCCCCACCGGAATGGTCACTCTCCATTTCCTCCTCCTCCTCCCCTTCGCCCCGTCTGCGCTGCAGCAATGGCACACATTGAACTTCCCCAGTAGCCTCCTGTGTGACAATCATATCATCTGCCATGTCTTCATCCTCCTCCTCTGTCATTATACGCTGTGAATCGGATAGGTGTGTGGAACTACTCTCCTGCTGTGACAGTTCTGCTGCTATCCCTGACCCCTCAGCGTACAATGCATTATAAGTAACAATCCAAAAAGAGATGCAGGTCCGCAACACTGAGGTACGTATAAAAGATTAGCTTTATACCATCAGTTTAAAAATAGGTCAGAGAGACCATCCAGACAAAGGTGCAGGTCACATTTAACACGAACACAAAAAACAAGAAAAAATAAAAAGCAACATAATGCCGCAAGTCTGACGCGTTTCGGGGGTTTTTATGCCCCTTAGTCATAACACAGCTCCGTGGAGTCGGGAGGATTGGTCGTGCACCTGGGTAACGTTATATGGACTTAACAAATACTTCCTGGAAGGGTGAGCTTTCCTTACATACAATTTTTGTCTTTTGTACAATGCATTATCCCTGATGGCGATGAGGGATTCTCACATCACACACAGGAGCGGGATTGTGACTCTCATGGTTGACTCCTCAAAGACACGCAAGATCTCGCATAAGTCTGCCATAAATGGCCACTCATGGTGCAGAAACTGCGGGAGCTGACTCTGAGGAACCCTTGGGTTTTGGAGATGGTACTCCATCAAGGGTCTCTGCTGCTCTCACAATCTGCTCAACATGTGATACGTCGAGTTCCAGCGTGTGGGGACGTCGCACAACAGCCGGTGTTCTGGCAGATGGAGGTGTTGCTGGAGTGTATTGAGGCTAGCAGCGGCTACTGTAGACTTGCACAAGTGGGCGCACAAGCGCTGCACTTTCACCAGTAGCTCGTGTAAATTGGGGTACATTTTTAAAAACCGTTCCACCACTAAATTGAAAACATGGGCCAGGCATGGAACGTGTCGGAGGTTGGCAAGCTCCAGAGCCGCTACCAGGTTCTGGCCGTTATCACACACAACCATGCCTGGGCCCAGGTGCAATAGCTCAAACCAGATTGCTGTCTCATCGAGGAGGGCATCCCTCACATCGGAGGCAGTGTGATGTCTGTCCCCCAAGTTTATGAGCTTCAGCACGGCCTGCTGACGTCTCCCCACGCCAGTGAGCGTTTCCAGCAGGTAGCTGGGGTCAATGTGACGGCGGAGGAGGAGGAGGGTGGTGGTTAAGAGCCCCTGCCAGGAATGTTGGGCGGGGAGACGAGGTAGACCGCCCCAGTTTGTGACCTGGTCCCAGCCTCAACTACATTCACCCAGTGGGGCAGATGATGGGGGAGATGAAACTGGGGCAGATGAAGAGGGGCACTTAAACTGGAAAAAACTTGAGGGGGCATTAAACCGTGTAGTCGCTGTAGGGGGACCAATCTGCCTCTAGTTGCCCCCAGTTTAATGTTACCCTCCAGCTACCCCTATAGTTTAATGTCTGCATCTACCTGCCCAAGATTAATGTCCCCCTCTAGTTGCCCCCAGTTTAATGTCCCACTTCAGCTGCCATTAATTTATTGCCCCCTTCCAACTATCCCCACTGTTTAATGTCCCCCCCCCAGTTTAAACTGGGGCACCAGGAGATAGACTTAATACTGTGGGGCAGTTGGAAGGGAACATTATAATGTGGGGACATATAATGTACAGGTGACTGTAGGAGGATTATACTGTGTGGGGGCACATGAAAAATTAATGAGAATGGGCGGAGTCATCATAAAAGTGGGCGGAGCTAAATTTGCTACGGCACACATAGCTTGTGGAAAACCTGATGCGGCCCAGCCTCACCCAGACTCTACCTCTAGCGGCCCCCGGGTAAATTGAGTTTGAGACCCCTGCCTTTCAGCCTATTAAATTAGCTATAGGTATGCTTCTTGTCTGACCTAACCTGTGATTTGACCCTTTGTTTGTTCCTGACTTTGTTGCTGTTCCTGTCCTGCCTACTACCTCTAACTGATCTTCACTTGATTCTGACTTCTTCTGCCAGCCCTGAACATCTGCCTATATCTGACCATTCTCTAGCCTGACCCCTGGTGCATTGCATTGGTGTCTCGTTGCCCATCGGGATCCCCTCAGGAGGTAGCAACCAGGCAGCCTACCTGCAAAGCCCGCATCCCTGTACAGGAGAGAAAGGGTGAATACTGGAAGGTTGTCTTCTTCTCATGGAGTTACATATTTACAGGTTGTGTCCTGTTATCGGTCTGTAGAAGAAGATAGAAAGACGACATTGGAACGCTCTGATGATTTATTTAGAAGAGTCAAAAAACAATATCAAGGAGACACAAACTAAAATACCGCGATGGAGAGATCTAGGACGACATAGTGAGACATCAACTCACACCGGGACTGAGAAAGATTAATAAGGTATGGCAATCGAGAGAGGTCTCATTTATGCTCTATAGCAATGGCTACACTGGATGTAATCCACCTTCTGAGCATTACGTGAGTGCCCAAAATGTGGACTCATCGGGACAATCGTGCAGTTTTTGGAGTTAGAAGAGAAACTCATTTGTTGGAAGGCCATGGGAAAGATCATAGGTAACAACAACCAAAGATATGTGGCCATGAATAATTGAACAATGATAGGTAAAATACAAAATATTTATTTAGTCATATATCATAAAATGACAGCAGATGGTAAAGAACATGAACCGGACAACACAACACTAGAGAAATATACAAGGCAGGTGAGAGTATAGATAAATATCATACATAATATGTCATAGAATGTATAATTGCAGACACAATAGGCAAAACAGGTACACACATTCAAATCTTATGCACTTATGAAATCAACCAGTAAAACACTGGACAAATGGATGTAGATTAGAAAAATAGTAAATCGATATATAACTAATTCCAAAAACAACCACCTAGACATATAACTGGCTCCTTCAATAATATCACCACAACAAGTAGCAAAGACTAAATGATACCAAATGGTATCTAGGCCAAATAACACGGAGTAAATACATATACCCACTATATCTATTTGAATAACATGCCCATAAGCCAAATTAAAGTGTATATGCCTAAGTCAAATAAAGAGCCAGTGTAAAAGCCATATATCCCCAAACATTGAAGGGTTAAGTACCTGTAGCCATATCTGCAACACTGCCACACTTGCCCTGAAAGAAATGCACCACAAATGCGGGTACCCGGAGGGTCGCCTCAACGCGTTTCGCCAGACGGCTTCCTCAGGAGGCATAACCATACTCCATACACGCAGGATATATATAGAGAAAAAAAGAAGTAAAAGAGGAGGGGCCGATCATGCATCCGATCGTACGTCCAAAACAGGTGTATGAGCGCGCCAGCATACGTGATGCTGTCGCACGAGCCGGGCTGCGCATGCGCACACGATCGGCACAGTCAAAGACGTGCCGATCATGTGACTCAGAGGCACATGACCGGGTCGCACGAGAGCAGCGCACGCACGCTGCGCGACTCACCTGAGAGGACATCAAAAAAGATAGTAGTGATATATGTATGTGCATCTAGATATAACAATGCAATGGGAACGTGGCAGGATTTAGCAGCAATATGAATACATGTACACATATGCGCATCTAAACATAACCATACCTACAAGACACCGCAAAATTTTAATAACATTATATATATATCTCTCTAGATGTAATCATGCTGCCTCCTTAATGACTCACAAATATACAGAAAATCATATATATGTGTCAATAACTATACACAATTTAAATACCAAAAAAAAATATCACAAAAGTGACAATATATATATATATATCAAATTTAAAATGTTAAAAGTGAAAGGTGCTAAAGTGACCAGTACCATTTTTTTTACCATATTTTTGCACTTTTCACTTTTATTGTAATTATATTGCTTTTACAATAAATTGGTATTTGTCACTTTTTGCATGTTTCACTTTCATGGTCACTTTTGTTGTCACTTTATTGTGTATAACTACACATATATAACCTTATACTTACCTTTTTTGGCACTGGTCACTTTAGCACCTTTCACTTTTAACATTTTAAATTTGATATATATATATATATTGTCACTTTTGTGATATTTTTTTTTGGTATTTAAATTGTGTATAGTTATTGACACATATATATGATTTTCTGTATATTTGCGAGTCATTAAGGAGGCAGCATGATTACATCTAGAGAGATATATATATAATGTTATTAAAATTTTGCGGTGTCTTGTAGGTATGGTTATGTTTAGATGCGCATATGTGTACATGTATTCATATTGCTGCTAAATCCTGCCACGTTCCCATTGCATTGTTATATCTAGATGCACATACATATATCACTACTATCTTTTTTGATGTCCTCTCAGGTGAGTCGCGCAGCGTGCGTGCGCTGCTCTCGTGCGACCCGGTCATGTGCCTCTGAGTCACATGATCGGCACGTCTTTGACTGTGCCGATCGTGTGCGCATGCGCAGCCCGGCTCGTGCGACAGCATCACGTATGCTGGCGCGCTCATACACCTGTTTTGGACGTACGATCGGATGCATGATCGGCCCCTCCTCTTTTACTTCTTTTTTTCTCTATATATATCCTGCGTGTATGGAGTATGGTTATGCCTCCTGAGGAAGCCGTCTGGCGAAACGCGTTGAGGCGACCCTCCGGGTACCCGCATTTGTGGTGCATTTCTTTCAGGGCAGGTGTGGCAGTGTTGCAGATATGGCTACAGGTACTTAACCCTTCAATGTTTGGGGATATATGGCTTTTACACTGGCTCTTTATTTGACTTAGGCATATACACTTTAATTTGGCTTATGGGCATGTTATTCAAATAGATATAGTGGGTATATGTATTTACTCCGTGTTATTTGGCCTAGATACCATTTGGTATCATTTAGTCTTTGCTACTTGTTGTGGTGATATTATTGAAGGAGCCAGTTATATGTCTAGGTGGTTGTTTTTGGAATTAGTTATATATCGATTTACTATTTTTCTAATCTACATCCATTTGTCCAGTGTTTTACTGGTTGATTTCATAAGTGCATAAGATTTGAATGTGTGTACCTGTTTTGCCTATTGTGTCTGCAATTATACATTCTATGACATATTATGTATGATATTTATCTATACTCTCACCTGCCTTGTATATTTCTCTAGTGTTGTGTTGTCCGGTTCATGTTCTTTACCATCTGCTGTCATTTTATGATATATGACTAAATAAATATTTTGTATTTTACTTATCATTGTTCAATTATTCATGGCCACATATCTTTGGTTGTTGTGGTGTTTGTGTGCTATTTTTGTGGCCTTTTGGCGTTGATATACGAGGAAACGTGGGTGTGTTGTGTAACAAAGATCATAGGTAAGTCTATGTCCACAGTACCGTTATTAATGTCCATTGCTTTCATAGGACACAGGTTGACAGCAACGGACAGTAACAGAGTAACTGACATGGATGGAGCCCCCTCGGGTTGTGCCTGTTTACATTGACTGCAATGTCGACAACATGATGGTCGCTCTTTTGTAACAGAGGAGAAAGTCCTGCATGCACAATGCTATTGTTATTCAGTGTGTTACGCTCATCTGTCACAGGATGAGAGCAACGGACATTAAACGGTAAATGCAAATGGAGCCCCCTCCATCGGGTGCCTGTATGCATTCACCAACATGTAAAATAGATGATGGAATAGCACACACCCAAAGGAATGAATGGAAGTGGCCGGCACGCAGACTGGCTGCTTAACCACCTGCGTGCCGGCTGAGTCCATTCATTCCTATGGGTGCGTGCTATTCGAAACTGCCGTTTCGAATACTACTTGCTCATCTCTAGTTACATTCACATCTCCCTCGGAGTCTCTGCTTGAAGCTTCCATCAAAAATTGTGGACATGTAGGAATCATTACAGGACTCCATTACAGTCCCATCATCATGGCTTCTCCTGTGTGAACTCTCCGATGTCCGAGTAAGATTCGACCAGATCAGATTATGTACTGTTAGAATCACATCCTCCATCTTGTATTTGGCATCCATCTTTCTCTATCAAAGATAAGTGGTTTGTCTCAAAAAGGAATGGGTTAGACTAAATAACTTGGAGATGCTATGGGCTACAAGGAAATGGAATGCTAATGAATCCTTATCTAGCTGATCGACTTCAGAGCTGCACCTTTGTGTCAATGTAGAAGTGTGTAAACAGAGGATGTCTATAGTCTATTGAATGTTAGATCCAAGAAGTGACACCAAGCCTTTGATCTCTAATTATCTTCCGAGCCTTGAGATACACATATACAGTGACGGTGGGGGGTAGCTTCCTGTTGGAGTGTAATAATTAGATGGAGATTACAGTAGGCTTTAGCCAATGGATAGAGGCTACCATTCCACATCCAATCCTGGTATGTTATAAGTCCAACCTGCTTTTTGTCTGTATAAAAACTACCTCTCTGTAACAATAAATCAGAACTCACTTGATACACTATCAGCTGTGTGTGTGTGGCTTCTCCAGGCCCCAAAGGATGGCTGTAGTCCATCCAGGCCTGTTATTTAATTTGGAGCTCTGCAACATACTCTATTACGAGGACCCCTTGATGTCCGTAACAGTACCAAAACAGTTCCTACATCCTGTACATGAACACGGCTTCTTCCTTTTGTGAATTTCTTGATGCGTCTTTAGAGAATATTTATGCATAAAGCATTTCCCACATACTTCACATGAGAACGGCTTCTCCCCGATGTGGATTTTCTCGTGGTAATGGAGAGTTGAACGCGATGTGAAAGCTTTTCCACATACAGAGCATGAAAATGGCTTCTCCCCCGTGTGAATTAGCCGATGTCGATTAAGACCTGAGCGCGACGTGAAACATTTCCCGCATTCGGAGCATGAGAACGGCTTCTCCCCTGTGTGAGTTACAAGATGCTTTGTAAGATTAACTTTATATCTAAAAAGCTTCCCACATTCTGGACATGAAAATGGCTTCTCACCTGTGTGAGTTAGCTGATGTTTCACAAGGTTTTCTTTTTGTCTATAGCATTTCCCACATTCCGGACATGAGAATGGCTTCTCTCCTGTGTGAATTCTCTTATGGTAAGCGAGGCCTGAATAGGATGCAAAAACTTTCCCACATTCTATACACGATATGGACTTCTCGCCTGTGTGGGTTCTCTGATGTGAGACAAGACCTGCTTTCGTACGAAAAGATTTCCCACATTCCGAACATGGAAATGGCCGATCACCTCCATGAATTTTTTCTTTTATGGAAAGATTGGATTTCTTGGTTAATTTTTCCCCCCGGTCAGAATGTGTCAACGTTTCGCTCTGTCTAAGCTCCGCTCCCTTTTTGTCAATCTCGATTTCATTCTCTTCTACTTTATAACCGGGAGATAAAAGGACATGTCCGCTTGTTCTGTCGGTATCTGAAATAAAATATTTAGAAAACATAAATGGAAAACAAAAATTGTCACAAAAAAACAACAGCAGAAACTGCATTTGGCCATCTTGACTTCAAACAAGTGATACATTGGTGCTTGAAAGTTTGTGAACCCTATTTCTGAATAGTTTTGACCTAAAACTGCAACAGATTTTCACACACATCCTAAAAGTAGATAAAGAGAACCAAATCAAAGAAATCAAAAATATTAGACGTGGTCATGATCCAATATCACATATTGGTGAATGACAATACTATGTGAACCTTTAGGGTAAGTCCCCGTCTCAAAATCCTGACCAAATAGACGGCTCCCATTGAAATCAAAGAAGCGACATGCTCATTCTTTCAGGCGGATTCGCCCCGTGACATCCGCCTGAAGACACTCCCTCCCGACTAGGCCCATTCATTTGGGCCTAATTCGGAGCGGAGTGCGTGACTGGATGGTGGTGCACTGCACCAGCATCCAGTCACAGCTCCCCGTATTTTGGACCGGAACCTGAGGTGGCCCCCGTGTGAACTTACCCTTAGGATTAGCTCATAATATGAAGGTGGAATTAGAGTCAAGTGTTAATAATCACCTTCCGGGTGACCGAACTTTGGTTTGTTTTGTATCCCACTTGAAAAACCACTTTGGTAGCGTCGTGTGTGTTTTACTGGTCACAATAAAGCTACGTGTTTTACTAAAATTTTGGAGTAAGCGCGGTGCCTTTCCCGTTGGTCTGGATCTCGTCAGCTGATTACTACTCGACTCCTTCTCCATTCCACTGTCTTATACATCGGAGCCATTCCCAGGCGGATTAACGGTTGTACGGTCGTGCGCTCTTTATCCCCAAACAGCATACATGAAGCCAACTAGGGTCACAAACACACAGTATAAACTATTACAACATATCTTTATGGCGGCCGAATCCACTCAGTCTCTAACTTGGAAAAAAACAAACCTCTCAGTTTCGAGAGCTGAAGTTTACAGTTCATGGGAGGAAACCACCAACAGAACAGAGTTGAAACGGTTTTGGGCAAAATATTGGGTGAAAATTTCTCAAAGCTGATGTGCAGGACTACTCAATACTTACTGGAAATGTTTAGTGCAGTTATGGCCGCTCAAGGCGTCATGCTCGATATGGAAGGCAAAGCTTCACATACTTTTACCACTCACCGATATGTGATTTTGAATTATTTTTAGCCATAACTGGAGTGGCACCAATTGAAATATACAGAGAGTTGGTGGAGATGGCAAACGGTCCTCTTGAAGTAATCTCAGTCTACGAGATGTACGAGAGGCTCTTACCCTTCTCTGACACCGACATGGGGATCTCCAGTCCACTCGTCGTCCTACTGTCATCACTTTCCTGTGAAGATCCAACATGAAGATATATAATAAGAAAGTTGACCTACATAAGACCTAATAAGCCCTAAGGCCATCGTGTTCACCCGGTTTGTACTTCTTAACCCAAGTTGGACACCTACAGAAAATTTGGAGAACATGAGAGGGCGCTCCCTCCATTTAGAGAAACAAACCTTCAGTCTCCAGTTGACAAGGCTTCTTCACTATAACACCAATGAATCTGTGCAGAGATTCCCTCCGCAGCTGGTTCTTTACAGTAAGAGCTGTGAATCTACGGAGAAGTCACCTCAGCTGGTTCTTTAATGGAGGTAAATGTCCAGAACCAGTGAATGATTGACTATTTCAGTACAGGATGGTAATGTATTAGCCCCAAGACACATATCAAGGGACTGATGGAAAGTGACATCCGGTAGGGAGTTTTTTGGGCATCTCCATATCATGTGGCTTAGACCAGATTGTTCAGTCTCGGGTGTAGGATTAGTAACATCTACCTGAGGATCCAGCGGGAAATTCTCCTTTTCCTCCTTACAATCCTGGGAATATGGAGGACGGGGACATCTCTCTGGTGGATTTCTCGGACTGGATCCATCTATAGGAAATATACACAGTGACTGAATACATTGTCTGTATGTGATGAGCAGATGATGGGGGAGTCTAGGTGACCCTCATACCTGGTCTCCTCTATCAGGAAGGTCTCCTCTTACCTGCTGATGTGAGGGGCTGCTGATCCTCCATCATCACCTCCTTGTACAGATCCTTGTGTCCTTCTAAATACTCCCACTCCTCCATGGAGAAATAGACAGTGACATCCTGACACCTTATAGGAACCTGACAACACAATGACACAGTCATCCCCAGAGCCCTCCCTTGGTGTTCTTGTATAATGTCCCAGCATTCCCAGCAGCGCTCACCTCTCCGCTCAGCAGCTCAGTGATCCTGCTGGTAAGTTCTAGGATCTTCTGCTCATGTCTCAGTGAATGAGGTGGAGGCTCGGTGATGGGGCTCGGGGTCCTGCTCCATCCTCCTGACACACGGGGTGTCACACACTCACCAGACGACTTCTTCACTACTGTGTAATCCTGTGTATGGTGAGACACTACAGATCACTACAGAGAGCCTAAGAATCCTTCACCTGTCCAGTCATTTCCCTGGTTTATTCCTAGAGATAAGAGTGATGTCATGTGAGACTCTCACCTCTCCAGTGATCAAGGAGATGATCTCCAGGGCCAGCTCTAATATCCTGGTAGACATGTGGTTTCTGGCCTCGCCCATCCCTGGTGGGTCACTGATGGAGAGGACCATCGTCTTGTACCTGAGGAACCTGAAGGAGAACAATGAGAACAAGGGTAAGATCTCATCTGGTAGAAGGTCTCAGTAATGGGATATTATACAGGACGACTCCGAGGATATAATGCAGGGCAGTGACTGTATATAGCGGATTACTGATAATATAGTCACTGCCCTCCCTGCTATACAGTATATACAGGCTATATACCGCACTGCACATACAGACCATACAGGGGGATTATGGGGGTCACCGGTCACCTCATATGTCTCTGTGGCCACAATAATGTGTCCGGCTCCTCTTACAAGGTCTATGAGGGTATACAGTGTATACAGGCTCTATATACCGTGTGTATACAGGGGACAAGAATCTCCTATAACACAAGCCCCTGAGCCTAGAAGTAATGTGCAGCCTGCTGGGAGTTGTAGTCCTCCCTCTCTCTCCCCAGGTCTCCCCCATATTGTGTCGGGGCTCCCGGTCACCTCCTCTCCTCACTTACCCCCTCACTCTTCAGGGCAGGACACTCTCTACCTCACACACGTCCTCCTCATCACTAGTCATGTGACCCGGCGTGTCACCGGAAGGGGCGGGGCCTTTCTACCTCACACACGTCCTCCTCATATGAAGTATTAGCCTCAGGAATGATTGGCTTCTCCTCACTGCTCTCTGATTGGCTGGCATCAATACTCTCTCTCATTGGCTGGCGTCAGTGCTCTGTGATTGGTTTCCTTCCCACTTTGAAGAAGGAAAGTTTTTTGGCTTGTGGCGTTGTAATGTAGTCCACTTTCGTTTTAAAGAAGACCTTTCATCAGATTGGGCGCAGGCAGTTCTATATACTGATGGATTCAGCGCACTGTCGGCTTTCCCGATCTGTGCCCCGGGTAAAGCGCTATCGGTGCCGGTACTGCAGCTCTTTACACTCTGTCAGGAACGTCCTTCTGCCCAGCAGTGCCTATCGCGCTGTACAGTGTGAGCCCCCTCCCTCTGCTCACAGTGCTCGTCCATAGATGAATATTATCAGTAGAGGGAGGGGGGCGCTCCTCCCCACTCACACTGTGTATATGTGAGAGTCACTTCATCCCAATGACTGTGTATATATAATGTCTATATAGCAGGGGCAGTAATAATAGAATAGGAAATATTAGAGAGGGAGATCTAGCAAATGGAGTCATGAATGATAAAACTGGGAAGAATGTGTTCAGGAGAATAATGAAAGCGGAGTGATGGGGGCGCGCGTTATCGGATACAATGTAAAGCTATGGGATATTGTAAGGGGGAAGGGAGAGATATATGGGGAAGGGGAACAAGAGAACAGTAACTAGAATGATAATGTAGGAACTGATTGAAAGGGGATGATGGGGACAGAGAAGAGTGTGTAGGAAAGGGGGGGGGAATGGTACCTGTAATGTGAAGATTAGGAAGGGGGGTCATGTCTCTAAAACAAAAATTCAAAGTTAGAGAGAAGATCTAAAGAAAACTGCACTGCTCAGATACTCGATTAAAGGGGTATTCCCATGACGCTTGTTCAATAACCTGCAGGCTGTTGTGCTCTCTTCACTTCCTGCTTTTCTCAGCACAATGGTGGTCGGGGTTTCACTTGCACAGGATTGGTTGTAAATGAATTACCACAGTGTGAAGCTGATGTAGCAGAGCTGGATTTGAGTCAGTTTGCATTACATACAGAGGTAACGGACTCCCTATCACAGCACTTATCAGCCAAATTCAATTAAACCGGCTGATAAGAGCTCAGAAATCCTGGAGCTCTCACCTCCCCTATCTGAGAAGCTCCGCTACTTATCAGTGGGAGCTGGTTCTTTATTTTTTCCCACGTTAAGTCCAGAGTGACCGTACTTTAGGGTTAACAAAACCAACTGCTGCCCAAAGAGAAAATATTCTGCAACTACTTCAAAGTCCTGACCAAGATATCATGGAGGTTCATGCAGAAAATGATCATCATGTATAAGCAGACGTGTCATTGTGACGTCGAATACTTGAAAGTTTTAAAGGGGCTCTATTCACACACAGGAGCGGAATTGTTACACTCACTAATGCGTCGTCACAGCTGGCCCTCTTGGTGGACTCCTCAAAGACACGCAAGATCTCGCATAAGTCTGCCATCCATGACCATTCATGGTGCAGAAACTGTGGGAGCTGACTCTGAGGAACCCTTGGGTTTTGGAGATGGTACTCCATCAAGGGTCTCTGCTGCTCACACACTCTGCTCAACATGTAGATTTCCCAATCTGTGCTCCGGGTAAAGAGCTATCGGTGCCGATACTGTAGCTCTTTACAGTCAGACGGGTGTTCCTGACACTGGGCGGGCATTCAGGGTCCGACGTCATCTTCAGCCACGCCTCTTCTTCCAGCAATGTCCTTGGGTCCCGTCTTCCTCCAGCACTCGCGAACTGCCATTGATTTAAAATGGCGTGGGTGCATGCGCAGTAGCATTCTGCACATGCGCCGGCGCCATTTTTTATCAATGTAAGTTCGCAAATTCGCATTTGTATGTTTTCTTTAAATAAAAATGGACTTTTACCAAACTTGTAAGAATGATTAATATAATGAGATAACATATTTTAAAGTTTATACTTATTGATATACAGATCTTATATCATTGCTTACACTGTGTAACCTTCAGTGATATACTTATCTACAGTGTTGGCCAAAACTCTTGCCCCCCTGCAGTTCTGTCAGATAATCCTCGGTGTCCCCAGATAATGATTACAAGCACAAACTCTTTGGTAATATCTTCAGTTATTTTGCTTACAATGAAAAAACACAAAAGAGAATGAAAAAAAGTCACATCATTGATCATTTTACACAAAACTCCAGAACTGGCCCGGACAGAAGTATTGGCGCCCTCAGCCTAATACTTGGTAGCACAACCTTTAGACACAATAACTGCGCACAACCGCTTCCGCTAACCAGCAATGAGTTTCTTACAAGGATCTGCTGGAATCTTAGACCCTTCTTCTTTGGCTGCTGCTCGCGGTCCCCCCTGAGATGTGAAGGGGGCCTTCTCCAAACTGCCACCAAGAGATCTCTCCCCCTCCCCCACAGGTGTTCTATGGGATTCAGGGCTGGACTCATTGCTGCCACTTTACAAGTCTCCAGGGCTTTCTCTCACCACCATTTTCTAGTGCTGACCTGAAGTGTGTTTTGGGTCCTTGTCCTGCTGGAAGAGCCCTGACCTCTGAGGGAGACCCCGCTTTCTCACACTGGGCCCTACATGATGCTGCACAATGTGTTGGTCGTCTTCAGACTTCATAATGCCATGCACACGGTCAAGCAGTCCAGTGCCAGAGGCAGCAAAGCAACCCCAAACCATCAGGGACCTCCGCCATGTCTGACTGTAGGGGGCGTCTTCTTCTCTTTGAAGGCCTCTTTTTTCCCTGTAATCTCTATGTTGAGGCCTTTTCCTACTTTTGTCTCCTCTGACCAGAGAACATTCTTCCAGAACGGTTTTGGCTTTCTCAGGTAAGTTTTGGCAAACTCCAGCCTGGCTTCTGTCTGTGGGTAAGAAGTGGGGTCTTCCTGGGTCTCCTACCATACAGTCCCTTCTCATTCAGACGCTGACACTGGATAGTACGGGGTGACACTGTTGTCCCCTCGGACTGCAGGGCAGCTTGGACTTGTTTGGATGTTAGTCGAGGTTCTTTATCCGCCATCCGCACAATCTTGCGGTGAAATCTCTGGTCAATGTTTCTTTCCCGTCCACATCTCGGGAGGTTAGCCACAGTGCCATGGGCTTTACACTTCTTGATGACACTGCGCACGGTAGACACAGGAACATTCAGGGCTTTGGAGATGGACTTGTAGCCTTGAGATTGCTCATGCTTCCTCATAATTTTGCTTCTCCAGTCCTCAGACAGTTCTTTGGTCTTCATTCTTTTCTCCATGCTCAATGTGGTCACACAAGGACACAGGACAGGGGTGGAGTCAACTGTAATCCATTTCAGCTGGCTGCAAGTGTGATTTAGTTATTGCCACCACCTGTTAGGTGCCTCAGGTAAGTAACAGGTGCTGTTAATTGCACAAATTAGAGAAGCATCACATGATTTTTCAAACAGTGCCAATACTTTTGTCCACCCCCTTTTTTATGTTTGCTGTGGAATTATATCCAATTTGGCTTTTTGACAATTCTTTTTGTGGTTTTCCATTGAAGACAAATTAAATGAAGATAATACCAAAGAATTTGTGATTGCAATCATTATCTGGAAGAACACGAGGATTATCTGACAGAATTGCAGGGGTGCCAATACTTTTGGCCAACCCTATATTTGCTTTAGCAATTAAACCCAAGTCTAGTTGAAGTGATGAAGTAAAACGGTTGGCCCTGGTGCAGTAGATCCTGGGAAGGGGAGGGGGTGTTCTGGTTGTCTATCTGCCCCTTCCCTGAGCTTGAGGACTGGGTTTTTTTCTTCCCCCACTTGGAATTCAGCCTGGCTGAATATAGGGTACCTGCCGAGCTCCTATTAGAGATGAGCGAACAGTGAAATATTTGTTTTGAATAGCCCCTTAATATTCGACTATTTGAACAAATATCGAATCCCATTATAAACTATGGGGGGAAAAAGTTTGTTTCAGGGGAAACCACAATTCGACTCAGGAGGGTCACCAAGTCCACTATGACACCTCTGCAATGTAACTGGGACAGCGGGGGAAGCATGTCTGGGGGCATCTAACACGCCCAAGTCACTGTATTACCCCAATATCATAGGCTATCAACTACACACTATACACACTCAATACAACCTCTATGAAAAGTGGAAAAATACCTGAAAACCTTCTTTCCTCCCCAATAGTATGGACAAAACCCAAAATTTTACACTAATGAAACCTTAACAAGCACCCCTTTAAATCACGTTGCCCATGACAACCACAGATGGAATAGGCAATGGGAAATCCAACAGTACCCACCCTTAACTCTTATTGTGTGTGTGT
The DNA here is from genome assembly GCF_031893055.1 of Leptodactylus fuscus. Lineage (NCBI taxonomy): Eukaryota > Metazoa > Chordata > Amphibia > Anura > Leptodactylidae > Leptodactylus > Leptodactylus fuscus. Next base: position 282,836,795 of record NC_134266.1, read on the forward strand.
GTGTGTGTGTGTGTGTGTGTGTGTGTGTGTGTGTGTGGACAACCTTACGTAGAAGATCCTCATGCTGAGCTGCCTCATTACTGAACATGATCAACCAGGATAATCAGGGCTGGAAACATCCATCAGATCTTACAGAAAGGAATCCCCCTCGGTTTGGAAACAAGCCATCTAAATATTCCACCTTTAATTGAGTTGAGCCTTGCACCAGCAGTGTTTTTGGCCCTTTTTTGAGTGGAGCCTCTAACCAGCAGAGTTTGGGGGAATCAGGGTGGATTGAGCCTAGTAGGAGCAGAATTGTGCAACACTGATGGTGGAGGAGGAAGAGGAGGAATTGGAGAGGGTGAGCACACACATGGAACTTCATGCCAGGGTGCTTGACACCGGTGAACATGAAAATGATGGGTTTATCCAGTGACTGTTCATTTTGATGAAAGTCAGCCGGTCAGCACTCTCAGCTGACAAGCGGCTGCACATATCTGTGATGATGCCACCGACTGCGCTGAAGACCCTTTCAGATAGCACACTGGCGGCAGGACAGGGCAGCACCTCCAAGGCGTATAGCGCAAGTTCAAGCCATCCGCGCGGCAGCAATGGCACACATTGAACTTCCCCAGTAGCCTCCTGTGTGACAATCATATCATCTGCCATGTCTTCATCCTCCTCCTCTGTCATTATACGCTGTGAATCGGATAGGTGTGTGGAACTACTCTCCTGCTGTGACAGTTCTGCTGCTATCCCTGACCCCTCAGCGTACAATGCATTATAAGTAACAATCCAAAAAGAGATGCAGGTCCGCAACACTGAGGTACGTATAAAAGATTAGCTTTATACCATCAGTTTAAAAATAGGTCAGAGAGACCATCCAGACAAAGGTGCAGGTCACATTTAACACGAACACAAAAAACAAGAAAAAATAAAAAGCAACATAATGCCGCAAGTCTGACGCGTTTCGGGGGTTTTTATGCCCCTTAGTCATAACACAGCTCCGTGGAGTCGGGAGGATTGGTCGTGCACCTGGGTAACGTTATATGGACTTAACAAATACTTCCTGGAAGGGTGAGCTTTCCTTACATACAATTTTTGTCTTTTGTACAATGCATTATCCCTGATGGCGATGAGGGATTCTCACATCACACACAGGAGCGGGATTGTGACCCTCATGGTTGACTCCTCAAAGACACGCAAGATCTCGCATAAGTCTGCCATAAATGGCCACTCATGGTGCAGAAACTGTGGGAGCTGACTCTGAGGAACCCTTGGGTTTTGGAGATGGTACTTCATCAAGGGTCTCTGCTGCTCACACACTCTGCTCAACATATGGTACGTCGAGTTCCAGCGTGTGGGGACGTCGCACAACAGCCGGTGTTCTGGCAGATGGAGGTGTTGCTGGAGTGTATTGAGGCTAGCAGCGGCTACTGTAGACTTGCACAAGTGGGCGCACAAGCGCTGCACTTTCACCAGTAGCTCGTGTAAATTGGGGTACATTTTTAAAAACCGTTCCACCACTAAATTGAAAACATGGGCCAGGCATGGAACGTGTCGGAGGTTGGCAAGCTCCAGAGCCGCTACCAGGTTCTGGCCGTTATCACACACAACCATGCCTGGGCCCAGGTGCAATAGCTCAAACCAGATTGCTGTCTCATCGAGGAGGGCATACCTCACATCGGAGGCAGTGTGATGTCTGTCCCCCAAGTTTATGAGCTTCAGCACGGCCTGCTGACGTCTCCCCACGCCAGTGAGCGTTTCCAGCAGGTAGCTGGGGTCAATGTGACGGCGGAGGAGGAGGAGGGTGGTGGTTAAGAGCCCCTGCCAGGAATGTTGGGCGGGGAGACGAGGTAGACCGCCCCAGTTTGTGACCTGGTCCCAGCCTCAACTACATTCACCCAGTGGGGCAGATGAAGGGGGAGATGAAACTGGGGGAGAAATTGTGGGGGGAGATGAAACTGGGGCAGATGAAGAGGGGCACTTAAACTGGAAAAAACTTGAGGGGGCATTAAACCGTGTAGTCGCTGTAGGGGGACCAATCTGCCTCTAGTTGCCCCCAGTTTAATGTTACCCTCCAGCTACCCCTATAGTTTAATGTCTGCATCTACCTGCCCAAGATTAATGTCCCCCTCTAGTTGCCCCCAGTTTAATGTCCCACTTCAGCTGCCATTAATTTATTGCCCCCTTCCAACTATCCCCACTGTTTAATGTCCCCCCCCAGTTTAAACTGGGGCACCAGGAGATAGACTTAATACTGTGGGGCAGTTGGAAGGGAACATTATAATGTGGGGACATATAATGTACAGGTGACTGTAGGAGGATTATACTGTGTGGGGGCACATGAAAAATTAATGAGAATGGGCGGAGTCATCATAAAAGTGGGCGGAGCTAAATTTGCTACGGCACACATAGCTTGTGGAAAACCTGATGCGGCCCAGCCTCACCCAGACTCTACCTCTAGCGGCCCCCGGGTAAATTGAGTTTGAGACCCCTGCCTTTCAGCCTATTAAATTAGCTATAGGTATGCTTCTTGTCTGACCTAACCTGTGATTTGACCCTTTGTTTGTTCCTGACTTTGTTCCCATCTGCTGTTCCTGTCCTGCCTACTACCTCTAACTGATCTTCACTTGATTCTGACTTCTTCTGCCAGCCCTGAACATCTGCCTATATCTGACCATTCTCTAGCCTGACCCCTGGTGCATTGCATTGGTGTCTCGTTGCCCATCGGGATCCCCTCAGGAGGTAGCAACCAGGCAGCCTACCTGCAAAGCCCGAATCCCTGTACAGGAGAGAAAGGGTGAATACTGGAAGGTTGTCTTCTTCTCATGGAGTTACATATTTACAGGTTGTGTCCTGTTATCGGTCTGTAGAAGAAGATAGAAAGACGACATTGGAACGCTCTGATGATTTATTTAGAAGAGTCAAAAAACAATATCAAGGAGACACAAACTAAAATACCGCGATGGAGAGATCTAGGACGACATAGTGAGACATCAACTGATACCGGGACTGAGAGAGATTAATAAGGTATGGCAATCGAGAGAGGTCTCATTTATGCTCTATAGCAATGGCTACACTGGATGTAATCCACCTTCTGAGCATTACGTGAGTGCCCAAAATGTGGACTCATTGGGACAATCGTGCAGTTTTTGGAGTTAGAAGAGAAACTCATTTGTTGGAAGGCCATGGGAAAGATCATAGGTAAGTCTATGTCCACAGTACCGTTATTAATGTCCATTGCTTTCATAGGACACAGGTTGACAGCAACGGACAGTAACAGAGTAACTGACATGGATGGAGCCCCCTCGGGTTGTGCCTGTTTACATTGACTGCAATGTCGACAACATGATGGTCGCTCTTTTGTAACAGAGGAGAAAGTCCTGCATGCACAATGCTATTGTTATTCAGTGTGTTACGCTCATCTGTCACAGGATGAGAGCAACGGACATTAAACGGTAAATGCAAATGGAGCCCCCTCCATCGGGTGCCTGTATGCATTCACCAACATGTAAAATAGATGATGGAATAGCACACACCCAAAGGAATGAATGGAAGTGGCCGGCACGCAGACTGGCTGCTTAACCACCTGCGTGCCGGCTGCGTCCATTCATTCCTATGGGTGCGTGCTATTCGAAACGGGAGTTTCGAATAGTACTCGCTCATCTCTAGATGGAAGCTTCCTTTTATACTTGTAGGTGAATTCAGATGGATGGAGGGGGCTCCATCTGCATCTGTCAATGAATAGCAATAGGTTACATTTAGAGATGAGCGAGTAGTATTCGAAATGGCAGCTTCGAATAGCACGCACCCATAGGAATGAATGGAGCCGGCTGGCACGCAGACGGGGCCGGCGTCCTGCTGCTTAACCACCTGCGTGCCGGCTGCGTCCATTCATTCCTATGGGTGCGTGCTATTCTAAACTGCCGTTTCGAATACTACTTGCTCATCTCTAGTTACATTCACATCTCCCTCGGAGTCTCTGCTTGAAGCTTCCATCAAAAATTGTGGACATGTAGGAATCATTACAGGACTCCATTACAGTCCCATCATCATGGCTTCTCCTGTGTGAACTCTCCGATGTCCGAGTAAGATTCGACCAGATCAGATTATGTACTGTTAGAATCACATCCTCCATCTTGTATTTTGGCATCCATCTTTCTCTATCAAAGATAAGTGGTTTGTCTCAAAAAGGAATGGGTTAGACTAAATAACTTGGAGATGCTATGGGCTACAAGGAAATGGAATGCTAATGAATCCTTATCTAGCTGATCGACTTCAGAGCTGCACCTTTGTGTCAATGTAGAAGTGTGTAAACAGAGGATGTCTATAGTCTATTGAATGTTAGATCCAAGAAGTGACACCAAGCCTTTGATCTCTAATTATCTTCGGAGCCTTGAGATACACATACAGTCCTATGAAAAAGTTTGGGCGCCCCTATTAATCTTAATCATTTTTAGTTCTAAATATTTTGGTGTTTGCAGCAGCCATTTCAGTTTGATATATCTAATAACTGATGGACACAGTAATATTTCAGGATTGAAATGAGGTTTATTGTACTAACACAAAATGTGCAATATGCATTAAACCAAAATTTGACTGGTGCAAAAGTATGGGCACCTCAACAGAAAAGTGACATTAATATTTAGTACATCCTCCTTTTGCAAAGATAACAGCCTCTAGTCACTTCCTGTAGCTTTTAATCAGTTCCTGGATGAAGGGATTTTGGACCATTCCTCTTTACAAAACAATTCAAGTTCAGTTAAGTTAGATGGTCGCCGAGCATGGACAGCCCGCTTCAAATCATCCCACAGATGTTCAATGATATTCAGGTCTGGGGACTGGGATGGCCATTCCAGAACATTGTAATTGTTCCTCTGCATGAATGCCTGAGGATTTGGAGCGGTGTTTTGGATCATTGTCTTGCTGAAATATCCATCCCCGGCGTAACTTCAACTTCGTCACTGATTCTTGAACATTATTCTCAAGAATCTGCTGATACTGAGTGGAATCCATGCGACCCTCAACTTTAACAAGATTCCCGATGCCGGCATTGGCCACACAGCCCCAAAGCATGATGGAACTTCCACCAAATTTTACAGTGGGTAGCATGTGTTTTTCTTGTAATGCTGTTTTTTTGGACGCCATGCATAACGCCTTTTTGTATGACCAAACAACTCAATCTGTGTTTCATCAGTCCACAGGACCTTCTTCCAAAATGAAGCTGCCTTGTCCAAATGTGCTTTTTCATACCTCAGGCAACTCTATTTGTGGCGTACGTGCAGAAACGGCTTCTTTCTCATCACTCTCCCATACAGCTTCTATTTGTGCAAAGTGCGCTGTATAGTTGACCGATGCACAGTGACACCATCTGCAGCAAGATGATGCTGCAGCTCTTTGGAGGTGTCTGTGGATTGTCCTTGACTGTTCTCACCATTCTTCTTCTCTGCCTTTCTGATATTTTTCTTGGCCTGCCACTTCTGGGCTTAACAAGAACTGTCCCTGTGGTCTTCCATTTCCTTACTATGTTCCTCACAGTGGAAACTGACAGGTTAAATCTCTGAGACAACGTTTTGTATCCTTCCCCTGAACAACTATGTTGAACAATCTTTGTTTTCAGATCATTTGAGAGCGGGCTGTCCATGTTCGGCGACCATTAAACCTAACTGAACTTGAATTGTTTTGTAAAGAGAAATGGTCCAAAATACCTTCATCCAGGATCCAGGAACTGATTAAAAGCTACAGGAAGCGACTAGAGGCTGTTATCTTTGCAAAAGGAGGATCTACTAAATATTAATGTCACTTTTCTGTTGAGGTGCCCATACTTTTGCACCGGTCAAATTTTGGTTTAATGCATATTGCACATTTTCTGTTAGTACAATAAACTTCATTTCAATCCTGAAATATTACTGTGTCCATCAGTTATTAGATATATCAGACTGAAATGGCTGCTGCAAACACCAAAATATTTAGAACTAAAAATGATTAAGATTAATAGGGGTGCCCAAACTTTTTCATAGGACTGTATACAGTGACGGTGGGGGGTAGCTTCCTGCTGGAGTGTAATAATTAGATGGAGATTACAGTAGGCTTTAGCCAATGGATAGAGGCTACCATTCCACATCCAATCCTGGTATGTTATGTTATAAGTCCAACCTGCTTTTTGTCTGTATAAAAACTACCTCTCTGTAACAATAAATCAGAACTCACTTGATACACTATCAGCTGTGTGTGTGTGGCTTCTCCAGGCCCCAAAGGATGGCTGTAGTCCATCCAGGCCTGTTATTTAATTTGGAGCTCTGCAACATACTCTATTACGAGGACCCCTTGATGTCCGTAACAGTACCAAAACAGTTCCTACATCCTGTACATGAACACGGCTTCTTCCTTTTGTGAATTTCTTGATGCGTCTTTAGAGAATATTTATGCATAAAGCATTTCCCACATACTTCACATGAGAACGGCTTCTCCCCAATGTGGATTTTCTCGTGGTAATGGAGAGTTGAACGCGATGTGAAAGCTTTTCCACATACGGAGCATGAAAATGGCTTCTCCCCTGTGTGAATTAGCCGATGTTGATTAAGACCTGAGCGCGACGTGAAACATTTCCCGCATTCGGAGCATGAGAACGGCTTCTCCCCTGTGTGAGTTACAAGATGTTTTGTAAGATTAACTTTATATCTAAAAAGCTTCCCACATTCTGGACATGAAAATGGCTTCTCACCTGTGTGAGTTAGCTGATGTTTCACAAGGTTTTCTTTTTGTCTAAAGCATTTCCCACATTCCGGACATGAGAATGGCTTCTCTCCTGTGTGAATTCTCTTATGGTAAGCGAGGCCTGAATAGGATGCAAAAACTTTCCCACATTCTATACACGATATGGACTTCTCGCCTGTGTGGGCTCTCTGATGTGAGACAAGATCTGCTTTCGTACGAAAAGATTTCCCACATTCCGAACATGGAAATGGCCGATCACCTCCATGAATTTTTTCTTTTATGGAAAGATTGGATTTCTTGGTTAATTTTTCCCCCCGGTCAGAATGTGTCAACGTTTCGCTCTGTCTAAGCTCCGCTCCCTTTTTGTCAATCTCGATTTCATTCTCTTCTACTTTATAACCGGGAGATAAAAGGACAGGTCCGCTTGTTCTGTCGGTATCTGAAATAAAATATTTAGAAAACATAAATGGAAAACAAAAATTGTCACAAAAAAACAACAGCAGAAACTGCATTTGGCCATCTTGACTTCAAACAAGTGATACATTGGCGCTTGAAAGTTTGTGAACCCTATTTCTGAATAGTTTTGTCCTAAAACTGCAACAGATTTTCACACACATCCTAAAAGTAGATAAAGAGAACCAAATCAAAGAAATCAAAAATATTAGACGTGGTCATGATCCAATATCACATATCGGTGAATGACAATACTATGTGAACCTTTAGGGTAAGTCCCCGTCTCAAAATCCTGACCAAATAGACGGCTCCCATTGAAATCAAAGAAGCGACATGCTCATTCTTTCAGGCGGATTCGCCCCGTGACATCCGCCTGAAGACACTCCCTCCCGACTAGGCCCATTCATTTGGGCCTAATTCGGAGCGGAGTGCGTGACTGGATGGTGGTGCACTGCACCAGCATCCAGTCGCAGCTCCCCGTATTTTGGACCGGAACCTGAGGTGGCCCCCGTGTGAACTTACCTTTAGGATTAGCTCATAATATGAAGGTAGAATTAGAGTCAAGTGTTAATAATCACCTTCCGGGTGACCGAACTTTGGTTTGTTTTGTATCCCACTTGAAAAACCACTTTGGTAGCGTCGTGTGTGTTTTACTGGTCACAATAAAGCTACGTGTTTTACTAAAATTTTGGAGTAAGCGCGGTGCCTTTCTCGTTGGTCTAGATTTTGTCAATTTTCGCCCCTTGTGGATCGTAAGGGCCCCGTCAGCTGATTACTACTCGACTCCTTCTCCATTCCACTGTCTTATACACCGGAGCCATTCCCAGGCGGATTAACGGTTGTATGGTCGTGCGCTCTGTATCCCCAAACAGCATACATGAAGCCAACTAGGGTCACATACACACAGTATAAACTATTACAACATATCTTTATGGCGGCCGAATCCACTCAGTCTCTAACTTGGAAAAAAACAAACCTCTCAGTTTCGAGAGCTGAAGTTTACAGTTCATGGGAGGAAACCACCAACAGAACAGAGTTGAAACGGTTTTGGGCAAAATATTGGGTGAAAATTCCTCGAAGCTGATGTGCAGGACTACTCAATACTTACTGGAAATGTTTAGTGCAGTTATGGCCGCTCAAGGCGTCATGCTCGATATGGAAGGCAAAGCTTCACATACTTTTACCACTCACCGATATGTGATTTTGAATTATTTTTAGCCATAACTGGAGTGGCACCTATTGAAATATACAGAGAGTTGGTGGAGATGGCAAACGGTCCTCTTGAAGTAATCTCAGTCTACGAGATGTACGAGAGGCTCTTACCCTTCTCTGACACTGATATGGGGATCTCCAGTCCACTCGTCGTCCTACTGTCTTCACTTTCCTGTGAAGATCCAACATGAAGATATATAATAAGAAAGTTGACCTACATAAGACGTAATAAGACCTAAGGCCATCGTGTTCACCCGGTTTGTACTTGTTAACCCAAGTTGGACACCTACAGAAAATTTGGAGAACATGAGAGGGCGCTCCCTCCATTTAGAGAAACAAACCTTCAGTCTCCAGTTGACAAGGCTTCATCGCTATAACACCAATGAATCTGTGCAGAGATTCCCTCAGCAGCTGGTTCTTTACAGTAAGAGCTGTGAATCTATGGAGAAGTCACCTCAGCTGGTTCTTTAATGGAGGTAAATGTCCAGAACCAGTGAATGAAGGACTATTTCAGTACAGGATGGTAATGTATTAGCCCCAAGACACATATCAAGGGACTGATGGAAAGTGACATCCGGTAGGGAGTTTTTTGGGCATCTCCATATCATGTGGCTTAGACCAGATTGTTCAGTCTCGGGTGTAGGATTAGTAACATCTACCTGAGGATCCAGCGGGAAATTCTCCTTTTCCTCCTTAAATTCCTGGGAATATGGAGGACGGGGACATCTCTCTGGTGGATTTCTCGGACTGGATCCATCTATAGGAAATATACACAGTGACTGAATACATTGTCTATATGTGACGAGCAGATGATGGGGGAGTCTAGGTGACCCTCATACCTGGTCTCCTCTATCAGGAAGGTCTCCTCTTACCCGGTGATGTGAGGGGCTGCTGATCCTCCATCATCACCTCCTTGTACAGATCCTTGTGTCCTTCTAAATACTCCCACTCCTCCATGGAGAAATAGACAGTGACATCCTGACACCTTATAGGAACCTGACAACACAATGACACAGTCATCCCCAGAGTCCTCCCTTGGTGTTCTTGTATAATGTCCCAGCATTCCCAGCAGCGCTCACCTCTCCGCTCAGCAGCTCAGTGATCCTGCTGGTAAGTTCTAGGATCTTCTGCTCATGTCTCAGTGAATGAGGTGGAGGCTCGGTGATGGGGCTCGGGGTCCTGCTCCATCCTCCTGACACACGGGGTGTCACACACTCACCAGACGACTTCTTCACTACTGTGTAATCCTGTGTATGGTGAGACACTACAGGTCACTACAGAGAGTCTAAGAATCCTTCACCTGTCCAGTCATTTCCCTGGTTTATTCCTAGAGATAAGAGTGATGTCATGTGAGACTCTCACCTCTCCAGTGATCAAGGAGATGATCTCCAGGGCCAGCTCTAATATCCTGGTAGACATGTGGTTTCTGGCCTCGGCCATCCCTGGTGGGTCACTGATGGAGAGGACCATCGTCTTGTACCTGAGGAACCTGAGGGAGAACAAGGAGGACGAGGGTAAGATCCCGTCTGATAGAACATTGTACATGCAGTGAGGTGTCTCAGTTAATCATAAACAACGTCTCATATACTCACAACCCAAACTGTACAGCTCCGAGGCCGGGCCCGTTACTCCTTATTGCCCTGTGCTTGCCCAGGCATTACAATTGGAAAAGGTCAAAAGTGACAGAGACCCTGCAAGATGGGGGCAGGATTAGACACTGGATGGCGGATGATAACACACAAGTGTCAGTATATCGGCCACCTTATACATTTTATTGATTTTGTTGCATCAGGAAAGACATAGAGGGGGAGGTGGAAATGTCACCAGGTCACCTAGTACGGCACGATGGAGGGTTTACCTCAGCACTTTATTCTCGTTCCTCCAGAGCTAACCCTGTAGTGTTTGTTTCTTTGAATCCATAGATCATATTCATTATACCCCCCCCCCCCCATACTGACCATTACTCATTAGCCCTGTAGTTCCTGTTACATGACCATATTACTAGACCCGGAGATGTCTGGCAGAGCGGTCATGTCGATGCCGGGCACTGGGGGAGGTGACAGCTTTATACGGCAGAAACCCTACAGCCGGGTCCATGAGAGAAAACCCAAATGTTTAACCCTTCACTGGGCAGAACTAGTATTAAGACACTGTGCTCCGCAACCATGTATTCCTTGCAAGGAGGTCTCCATATTGTGTCGGGGCTCCCAGTAGTGTCCAGTGTGCAGCCTGCTGGGAGTTGTAGTCTCCCCCATGATTCCCCCTGACACTAGCGCCCCCTAGGAATAAATCCCAGACATTCATGCTCCTCTCTCCCCCCCATATTGTGTCAGAGCTCCCAGGTAGTGTCCGGTGTGCAGCCTGCTGGGAGTTGTAGTCCTCCTTCTCTCTCCCCCATATTGTGTCGGGGCTCCCGGTCACCTCCTCTCCTCACTTACCCCCTCACTCTTCAGGGCAGGACACTCTCTACTTCTCGTCTTCCTGATCACTAGTCATGTGACCCAAGTGATATCACCAGAAGGGGCGGGGCCTCGGTACAGGAAGTGCAAGAAGGAGGAGGGAGGGGGAGACTGTATACAAGAGGAGGAGGGAGGGAGAGACTGTATACAGGAGGAGGAGGGAGGGAGAGACTGTATACAAGAGGAGGAGGGAGGGAGAGACTGTATACAGGAGGAGGAGGGAGGGAGAGACTGTATACAAGAGGAGGAGGGAGGGAGAGACTGTATACAGGAGGAGGAGGGAGGGAGAGACTGTATACAGGAGGAGGAGGGAGGGAGAGACTGTATACAAGAGGAGGAGGGAGGGAGAGACTGTATACAAGAGGAGGAGGGAGGGAGAGACTGTATACAAGAGGAGGGGGAAACTATACAGGAGGAGGAGGGAGACTGTATACAAGAGGAGGAGGAGGGAGGGAGAGACTGTATACAAGAGGAGGAGGAAGGGAGAGACTGTATACAAGAGGAGGGGGAAACTGTATACAGGAGGAGGAGGGAGGGGGAGACTGTATACAAGAGGAGGAGGGAGGGAGAGACTGTATACAAGAGGAGGAGGGAGGGAGAGACTGTATACAAGAGGAGGAGGGAGGGAGAGACTGTATACAAGAGGAGGAGGGAGAGGGAGACTGTATACAAGAGGAGGAGGGAGGGAGAGACTGTATACAGGAGGAGGAGGGAGAGGGAGACTGTATACAAGAGGAGGAGGAGGGAGGGAGAGACTGTATACAAGAGGAGGAGGAAGGGAGAGACTGTATACAAGAGGAGGGGGAAACTGTATACAGGAGGAGGAGGGAGGGGGAGACTGTATACAAGAGGAGGAGGAGGGAGGGAGAGACTGTATACAAGAGGAGGAGGAAGGGAGAGACTGTATACAAGAGGAGGGGGAAACTGTATACAGGAGGAGGAGGGAGGGGGAGACTGTATACAAGAGGAGGAGGGAGGGAGAGACTGTATACAAGAGGAGGAGGGAGGGAGAGACTGTATACAAGAGGAGGAGGGAGAGGGAGACTGTATACAAGAGGAGGAGGGAGGGAGAGACTGTATACAAGAGGAGGAGGGAGGGAGAGACTGTATACAAGAGGAGGGGGAAACTATACAGGAGGAGGAGGGAGAGGGAGACTGTATACAAGAGGAGGAGGAGGGAGGGAGAGACTGTATACAAGAGGAGGAGGGAGGGAGAGACTGTATACAAGAGGAGGGGGAAACTATACAGGAGGAGGAGGGAGAGGGAGACTGTATACAAGAGGAGGAGGAGGGAGGGAGAGACTGTATACAAGAGGAGGAGGAAGGGAGAGACTGTATACAAGAGGAGGGGGAAACTGTATACAGGAGGAGGAGGGAGGGGGAGACTGTATACAAGAGGAGGAGGGAGGGAGAGACTGTATACAAGAGGAGGAGGGAGGGAGAGACTGTATACAAGAGGAGGGGGAAACTGTATACAGGAGGAGGGGGAAACTGTATACAGGAGGAGGAGGGAGGGAGAGACTGTATACAAGAGGAGGAGGGAGGGAGAGACTGTATACAAGAGGAGGAGGGAGGGAGAGACTGTATACAAGAGGAGGGGGAAACTATACAGGAGGAGGAGGGAGAGGGAGACTGTATACAAGAGGAGGAGGAGGGAGGGAGAGACTGTATACAAGAGGAGGAGGAAGGGAGAGACTGTATACAAGAGGAGGGGAAAACTGTATACAGGAGGAGGAGGGAGGGGGAGACTGTATACAAGAGGAGGAGGGAGGGAGAGACTGTATACAAGAGGAGGAGGGAGGGAGAGACTGTATACAAGAGGAGGGGGAAACTGTATACAGGAGGAGGGGGAAACTGTATACAGGAGGAGGAGGGAGGGAGAGACTGTATACAAGAGGAGGGGGAAACTGTATACAGGAGGAGGAGGGAGGGAGAGACTGTATACACAAGCTGAGCAGCCGGTGACTCCTCAGGGATAGATCATATTTATCCCAGCTCTCCATACTTCTCCTCAGCGCCTTCCTTATAGTTCGATGCGCTATGTACAGATATTCAGCACACAGGGAATATTGTGGAGACAATGATGGAGACCGATCCCAGAATATGATTGTCATACAGCGGCCTCCATACACTCACCTGTCTGATATCACACAGTAGCCGAGAGACACAGCAAGGATTGGTCGATGCCAGAGATGTTTTCTAGCTCCATCATTGCTGCTGACTCACTGCTTGTGCTTATAAAAGTAAAGGGATCTTACATGGGACTGTATACAGGAGAAAGGAGAGGGGTCTTACATGGGACTGGAGAAAGGAGAGGGGTCTTACATGGGACTGTATACAGGAGGAGGGAGAGGGGTCTTACATGGGACTGTATACAGGAGAAAGGAGAGGGGTCTTACATGGGACTGTATACAGGAGAAAGGAGAGGGGTCTTACATGGGACTGGAGAAAGGAGAGGGGTCTTACATGGGACTGTATACAGGAGGAGGGAGAGGGGTCTTACATGGGACTGTATACAGGAGGAGGGAGAGGGGTCTTACATGGGACTGTATACAGGAGAAGGGAGGGGGTCTTACATGGGACTGTATACAGGAGAAGGGAGGGGGTCTTACATGGGACTGTATACAGGAGGAGGGAGAGGGGTCTTACATGGGACTGTATACAGGAGGAGGGAGAGGGGTCTTACATGGGACTGTATACAGGAAAGGGAGGGGGTCTTACATGGGACTGTATACAGGAGGAGGGAGAGGGGTCTTACATGGGACTGGAGAAAGGAGAGAGGTCTTACATGGGACTGTATACAGGAGGAGGGAGAGGGGTCTTACATGGGACTGTATACAGGAGGAGGGAGAGGGGTCTTACATGGGACTGTATACAGGAGAAGGGAGGGGGTCTTACATGGGACTGTATACAGGAGAAGGGAGGGGGTCTTACATGGGACTGTATACAGGAGGAGGGAGAGGGGTCTTACATGGGACTGTATACAGGAGGAGGGAGAGGGGTCTTACATGGGACTGTATACAGGAAAGGGAGGGGGTCTTACATGGGACTGTATACAGGAGGAGGGAGAGGGGTCTTACATGGGACTGGAGAAAGGAGAGGGGTCTTACATGGGACTGTATACAGGAGGAGGGAGGGGGTCTTACATGGGACTGTATACAGGAGGAGGGAGAGGGGTCTTACATGGGACTGTACACAGGAGAAGGGAGGGGGTCTTACATGGGACTGTATATAGGAGAAGGGAGGGGGGTCTTATATAGGACTGTATACAGGAGAAGGGAGGGGGTCTTACATAGGACTGTATACAGGAGAAGGGAGGGGTCTTACATAGTACTATATACAGGAGGAGGGAGGGGGTCTTACATGGGACTGTATACAGGAGAAAGGAGAGGGGTCTTACATGGGACTGGAGAAAGGAGAGGGGTCTTACATAGGACTGTATACAGGAGGAGGGAGGGGGTCTTACATAGGACTGTATAGAGGAGGAGGGAGAGGGGTCTTACATGGGACTGTATACAGGAGAAGGGAGGGGGTCTTACATGGGACTGTATACAGGAGGAGGGAGAGGGGTCTTACATGGGACTGTATACAGGAAAGGGAGGGGGTCTTAAATGGGACTGTATACAGGAGGAGCGAGGGGGTCTTACATGGGACTGTACACAGGAGAAGGGAGGGGGTCTTACATGGGACTGTATATAGGAGAAGGGAGGGGGGTCTTATATAGGACTGTATACAGGAGAAGGGAGGGGGTCTTACATAGGACTGTATACAGGAGAAGGGAGGGGTCTTACATAGTACTATATACAGGAGGAGGGAGAGGGGTCTTACATGGGACTGTATACAGGAAAGGGAGGGGGTCTTAAATGGGACTGTATACAGGAGGAGCGAGGGGGTCTTACATGGGACTGTACACAGGAGAAGGGAGGGGGTCTTACATGGGACTGTATATAGGAGAAGGGAGGGGGGTCTTATATAGGACTGTATACAGGAGAAGGGAGGGGGTCTTACATAGGACTGTATACAGGAGAAGGGAGGGGTCTTACATAGTACTATATACAGGAGGAGGGAGGGGGTCTTACATGGGACTGTATACAGGAGAAGGGAGGGGGTCTTACATGGGACTGTATACAGGAGAAAGGAGAGGGGTCTTACATGGGACTGGAGAAAGGAGAGGGGTCTTACATAGGACTGTATACAGGAGGAGGGAGGGGGTCTTACATAGGACTGTATACAGGAGGAGGGAGAGGGGTCTTACATGGGACTGTATACAGGAGAAGGGAGGGGGTCTTACATGGGACTGTATACAGGAGGAGGGAGAGGGGTCTTACATGGGACTGTATACAGGAAAGGGAGGGGGTCTTAAATGGGACTGTATACAGGAGGAGCGAGGGGGTCTTACATGGGACTGTACACAGGAGAAGGGAGGGGGTCTTACATGGGACTGTATATAGGAGAAGGGAGGGGGGTCTTATATAGGACTGTATACAGGAGAAGGGAGGGGGTCTTACATAGGACTGTATACAGGAGAAGGGAGGGGTCTTACATAGTACTATATACAGGAGGAGGGAGGGGGTCTTACATGGGACTGTATACAGGAGAAGGGAGGGGGTCTTACATAGGACTGTATACAGGAGAAGGGAGGGGGTCTTACATAGGACTGTATACAGGAGGAGGGAGGGGGTCTTACATAGGACTGTATACAGGAGAAGCAGAAGAAATTTGCTTGTATAGCCCTCTGATGAAGCCTCTGCTATTTCCATGGGGTGTGCCCAGAACTGACCGCACTACGGGGCTACAGCAGAGGCTCGGGCTAGGAAGCTACAGACACAAAGTGCCAGAGAGCTGCAAAAAAGAAAAAAAGACAAAACAAACCTGTGAAGAAACTAATGATTGGTTAAACAGCCATAATGAAGAAAATTACTTTGATACACACTAAATGGTGGTCTCTCCCTAAAGAGGGACGATATCCCCTTAACCCTAGGATAACAAAGGCTTTCACCACTTCAGCAACTCCCTGTGGTATCAGTTGGATGGGCCGAGTGAGGAGCCTCCATTTTGCTGTTAGAATGCCAAAAACACATTCTACTTGTCATCTGACTCTGGAAAGACGATAGTGGAAGATCCATTTCCGATAGTTCAGCCCACAACAAGCATATGGCTCTAACAAGTTCCCACGCATCTGGAAGGCCTCATCTGCAACGAGAACAAAGGGCATTGGCGCTTCATCTGGTTGCGGCAGTGGTAACTCTCCAGAATAGAGTTCTTGAATACTCTGGAGTCGTTGGATCGGCCATATACCCCAATGTCCACAGCAATGAAGCGATAATGGGCATCTGCAATGGCCATGAGGATCACTGAGAAATATTTTTTGTAGTTAAAGAACTCAGACCCAGATTCTGGAGGCTTCTGAATCCGCATGTGCTTCCCGTCCACCGCCCCAATGCAGTTTGGGAATTGGGTCACTTGCCGGAAGGATTCTGTGGCATCAATCCATAGCTGAGTTGATGGCTCAGGGATGAGTTCATCATGTAGGATGTCCCATAGGGCTCGGCAAGTGTCCCGGACGATGTAGCACAAGGTTATCTTCCCTAGCCGGAATTGGAAGTGTAGGGAACCGAAGCCCTCTCGAGTTGCAAGGTACCTAAAAAATAAAACCTATTATACACATGTACACATATGGAATTAATCAAGGAATAAAATAAATAAAAATATAAATTCTCTTCAAAATACACTAAAGTATGAACTGCAAAATAAACTACAGTATACGCTATACACTACCAGATACACCATAGTATACAGCATTATAGAATGAGCTGCAGCATAAACCACAGTATAGGCTATACATTACCAAATACACTGCAGAATAAACCATATACAATACAGTATAGTATACACTGCAGAATGACATATACACAGTGCAGTGACATTAATGTGACCGCCTGTCATAATCCAGAATAACCCCCTTTGGCAGAGCGGACCGCTGCGAGACATTCAGGACAAGAGGGGATGTTGTGATGATGTCACTGGGATGTTGAGCCATGCCGACTCCAGTGCTGTGTTCGGCTGCGTTAGTTACGTGTTTGAGCATCCATGGCGCGAACAACCCGCTCAAGGTGGTCCCACAGATTCTTGATTGGGTTCAAGTCCGGGGAATTTGCTGGCCAAGGGGGTACGGTAAACTCATCCTGGTGCTCCTCGAACCACATACGTACACTGCAAGCTTTATGACACATGGCATTGTCCTGCTGGTAGATGCCATCATCCTGAGGAAAAACAATTCGCATGTAGGGGTGAACATGGTCCGCAAGGATAGAAGCATACTGGTGCTGATCCATCGTGCCTTCCACAATGATGAGTGTACCCAGATGGCTGATGACACGCGCCTTCTGCGATTGGTTATTTAACGTTGACGTCAAAAGTAGGCGGCGGTCACATTAATAGGACTGGACTGGGTATGTGTACACGCTAAATTGTCTCTGTATCCAAGCCCACTTACTCAGATAGCCATATTGGGCTCTGAATACTTAAAGGGGTAACTGTGAGGATGAACTAGAGAGCAGTGATAAACAGAGCTGAAAATAAAAATAATGGTTTCTTCATAAGCGTCCAGACATAAGCAATAAAGGATAACCAAAATGAATATGAAAGTTGAAAAATATACGGTAGTTGGATTGTAAAATGATCAGCCTGTCAAGTCTATTTCTGTCCCTGGTTGATATACTGCTCCCCCAGCAGGCCGCACCGATAAAGATGGCTGAAGCAACCACAAAGTTGAAGAAGGCCCTAAGAAGTGTCCCCTGGACCTCGGCCCTCGGCCTCCTGAGCAGGTAGAGTCTGCTGTGGCCCTTTCTGTGCAGCGCCTCCAGGTGATCAGCCCAGTCTAGTTTATTATTGAGGAGCACACCCAGATACTTATAGGTCCTGACTATCTCAATGCATGTCCCTTGGATCTCCACCGGGGTCGGAGCACCTCTCCGCTTACTAAAGTCCACCACCATCTCCTAGGTCTTCCCAGCATTAATCCTGAGCTGGTTCTGCTGGCACCATTCAACAAAATCCCGGTTTAAGTCTCTGTATTCCCTATCGTCGCCATCAGTGATAAGGCCGACTATAGCAGAGACATCGGAGGACTTCTGTAAGTAACAGCTGGAGGAGTTGTGCCTAAAGTCAGCAGTGTACAGTGTGAAGAGAAATGGGGCAAGAACTGGACCTTGTGGTGCCCCCGTACTACAGATCACAGTGTCAGACACACCATCCTGGGCTCTCACATACTGAGGGCGGTGTGTCAGGTAGTCTAGGATCCAGTTGGACAGGTGATGGTCCACACCACCAAGGTTCAGCTTCTCCCTCAGTAGCTCTGGCTGAATGGTGTTGAAAGCACTGGAGAAATCAAAGAACATTATTCTCACATTGTTCCATGGGACTGTATACAGGAGAAGGGAGGGGTCTTACATGGGACTATACATAGGAGAAGAGAGGGGGGGTTACATAGGACTGTATACAGAAGAAGGGAGGAGCATCTTACATGGCACTGTATACAGGAGAAGAGAGGAGGGTCTTACATGGGACTGTATACAGGAGGAGGGGTCTTACATGGGACTGTATAGAGGAGAAGAGAGGGGGTCTTACATGGGTCTGTATTCAGGAGACGAGAGGGGGTCTTACATGGGTCTGTATACAGGAGGAGGCAGGGGTTCTTACATCACTCATCTACCAGCATCAAAGATGCATCTAGAGTCTTCCATTTGTTGGATGTGTAGCCAATCCGCCATAGTTGGAGCACAGGTAGATGTCCATAGACAGGGAACGACAGACCTGTCAATCAGCATGGAGCCAACCAGCCTACAGATATGTTTTTGGAAGAGGAGAAGGGGGGGCTGGATCGTCCTCCAATGCAACCCCAGTCACAACTCTAATGACCCTATGAATGTCATGCCAGAATTGGCAAAGGCGTGAACACTTCCACCAAACATGTAGCACTGCTGAGCACTGGCAGCACTGAGCAGAGACGGCAGGAAAGATCTCATGAAGAACTGATGGAACTTGGTGCTATCTTGAGAGAATCTTGTAATTATTTTCCTGTGCCTTACAGAAGACAGAAAACTTATGACAAGATCAAAAGGCCGAGAGCCACACATCAGGTGGAAAGTAGGGTTGAGCCGATTTTGAGATTTCAAGATTGATTTTAAAATCCGATTTCCGATCATTTTCCAGCCAATCTCAATCCCTATTGTGAAATTTGCTCGATCGCCGATCGGAATCCGATCTTTTCCGATCCTCAACCCTAGTCAATACTTCTCTATGGCAAAAGTTGCTTTTAGGGTTGAGCCGATCTTGAGATAACCTCTGATCTCAATCCCGCTGGAAAAGATCGGGTCGGAATTCCAATCGACAATCGTGAAATTTACTCGATTGCCAATGGGAATCCGCTCTTTACCGATCCCTCAATTTCTCAACGCGTTTCTAAAGACGGTAAGGAGTCTTCTTTATCAGAGGAAAAGAGAACGTAAATGAGAGAGATCGGGTATAACGGAAGGAGCGGCAAACAGAGAGATGTTCGAAGGGGAGGAGAGGTCTATGGAGGTTATTGGTGTTCTGTAAAGAGGCGTAAATTTTGGCCTCGGAGGTGTTGGCTAAGCAGCAGGTTTGGTAGCTTAGTGATGTTAATAATGTGTCAGTATATTTACAGGTTGTGTCCTTGGTCTATAGTAGGAGATAGAAAGACAACACTGGAGCTTTATTGACTTCAGCACAACATTGGAACTTTGATTTACTTAGAAGAGATAGAAACAACAATATCAAAGGGACAGAAGGAGGTAACATACCGGGACTGAGAAAGGTTAGTAAGATATGTAAATCGGTGAGGTCTCATTTATGTTCCATAAGAATACAAACACTGCATATAATCTGCCCAAACTGAGGATAGGACACTAGAAAGACCATGAATAAGGCGAAATTCACAACTGCATTGGAGGTTCCATTTAAAGCAGAATCTGTTGAACATTGTGCACGAGGAAATCCTGCAAGTAAGACTCTCACATTCACCCAATACTGAAAGAACCTTCCCTCAACCCGTCCTGTGCTGGTAAATATCGACCCGTCTCTAACCTCAGGTCTTCTCTTTATCTGAAATTGAATCTCTCAAAAGACTGATCTTCTTCCATCTAGTAGCCGACCTAACCCTGATATCTCCATTTCTGTCTTTGGTCTTACTATTACTGAGGCAGTACGCCCGCTGTCTGGGGGTTGTATATGACTCAGGTCTCACCTTCACCCCACATATTCAGATACTTGCATGCTCTGTCACCTGCACCTCAAACATCTCCACAATCCTCTTTTCTCTCCTCCTTGTCGCTCTGATTCTATAGCATTGCGCCCCCTATATCTCCTCTCTTCCCACTGTCTACCACCCTAACCATCCTCACTTTTCCGCCATTGACCTTAGACTTGTCCTCTCTGTTATCAGAACATCCCACTCCCGTCTCCAAGACTTTTCTCGAGCTGCACCGGTGCTCAGGAACGCTGCTCGTTTTATTGAGAAAAATTGTACAACATATTATACAATGTAGGTAAGTAGCACAAAAAAGAGATTACAGAGTGATTACAATCTATATACTGTACACTATATACAAGAACTGGACAGAATAGAAACAACCAGAAGTGTGCTCCAAAGTCCATAAAAGAAGCAAAGTACGAGACGGAAGTAATCCAGAGGAGAGTCCGAGTCTAAGACTGAAATAAGACCTTGTGGACCTAAGTAGCCCAATAAGAGGACCTTTAGAAATGTACATATTCAATGGAGAGAACTGCATAGACATGACACGCCTGACAAAAGATCGGAACATGCCCTGGTCATCGCCCAAGGACACAACTCCAAACTGTTCCCAACTCCATGCATCAGCGAGGGCAAAAACTTCAATCAAACCTGGATTATCCCAGAGTGGGGTTTCAATAGGAACATCAGTATAAGCCGCCACTTGCTTAGCCTGTTGCCAGACGTGTTGAATGGGTAGTAATCTACCTCTATATAAATGTGGGTTCTCCAAAATCAGCCATAGAGTAGATATATTTAAGTAATGTGCTAGATGTGGCTCCAGGGCAGGTACATGGTCTGCTAGTAACCAGGACCTGAGATATCAGAATAGACCTGCTAAATAGTACAAAAAGAGGTCAGGAAGAGCCATCCCCTCCATATCTTTTGGCCGCTGCAAGGTGGAAAGGCGTAATTTGGACCTCAAGGTCCCCCAGATGCTCTGGAATACTTCACCAATTACATCTACATAAGCGGCTTATTACATGACCTGATTACATTGTACCTCCACACTGGGGTTGAGCCGATCTGGAGATTTCAGGATAGATTTTAAAATCCGATTTCCGATCATTTTCCAGCCAATCGCCGATCGTGAAATTCGCTTGATCGCCGATCGGGATCCGATCTTTCCAAATCGCTCAACCTTATTAATGATATATACATGAATAGGGTTGAGCCGATCTTGAGATAACCTCTGACCTCGATCCCGCCGGAAAAGATCGGGTTCGGAATTCCAATCGAGATTGTGAAAGTTACTCGATCGCCGATCGGAATCCGATCTTTTCTGATCCCGATCCCTCAACCCTACTCCACACACTACACCAGCATGTCTTATCCTATTCTATCCTTACTCCTCTGTTCCTCAGATCGTGACCCCTCCATCAAGAAGTTTCCCTGCACTCCGTGTACTTAGTATCTGTATACTCACAGGTACTGGCTGGTGCCAGCTCAGACAGCTTTAGTTATATGACCTTATGTATTAATAGATGGCTGGACGATCCTAGAAAACAAGCCCTCTGACCTCTTGTGTCCTCCTACATAGATTGTAAGCTCTTGTTCCCAGGCCCTCACTCCTATCGTTTCATAGGCTTATTTTTGTCACATTGTAATGTCAATTATTGTCTGTTCTTGTCCCCTTAGATTTTTACGTTTCTGCGTAATATGTTGGTGCTATATAAATAAAGTTATTATTAGTCAGCGTATGATGTCGGATACAACACCCGACAAACCCCATTACAGTCAGTGGGGAACATCCCAACCTGTTGTTGTCCATCAATAGATCGTTTTTTATTCTTAAATGCATTTGTCTGTTCCTATGATGAACCAAAAGAACAGACTAGACAATGCAGATGTGAACCCGGTCCAAGACGGAGACATGGAAAATGGCGTTGATGTGTTATAGTATATCAAAAATGGGGATGATGGTAGAAGAGGTAAAAATATTCCCCAAAATGTGCATAAGATTTTCTTGGCGGCAAATATTCCGGGATAATAAAAGGACCAATGGTGGAGGAAGTAACAAAAATGGAGAAGAGATGGTTTTGGCTGAGGCAAAAAAATGTTGGCTAGTTCAGTAAACCAGAAGTTCGTCCATGGCGCTCGATTAAATTTCGGCAAAAATGTCCATAGGTGTGTGAGTTCTCTGACATTCACCATGACTTCTTTCGCGTGTGAATTCTCAGATGTTCCAGAAGATTTGATCTCGTACCGAAACATTTGCCACATTCTGAACACGAATACGGCTTCTCCCCCGTGTGAACCATTTGATGTTTCTTTAGACACTGTTTATACATAAAGCATTTTCCACATTCTGAACATGAATAAGGCTTCTCCCCCGTGTGAATCCTCTCATGGTAATAAAGACCTGAACGTGTTCCAAAACATTTCCCACATATGGGGCATGAAAATGGCTTCTCCCCCGTGTGAGTGATCTGATGATGATAAAGACTTGAATGCGAAGTAAAACATTTCCCGCATATGGAACATGAGAACGGCTTCTCCCCCGTGTGAGTTACCTGATGTTGAATCAGATTTTCATTCTGACTAAAACATTTCCCACATTCTGGACATGAATATGGCTTCTCTCCTGTGTGAGTTCTCCAATGTCTCTCGAGATGAGCTTTAATCTTAAAAGATTTCCCACAATCTGTACATGAAAACGGCTTCTCTCCTGTATGTATTCTCTGATGTTTCTTAAGGCCGCTTTTAAATTTGAAGCACTTCCCACATTCTGTACATGGATATGGCTTCTCCCCTGTGTGAATTCTCTGAGGTTTCTCAAGATTACCTTTGACCTTACCAATTTTTCCACACTCTGCCCATGTATACGGCTTCTCCTCTGTGTGAATTCTCTGATGTTGCTTCAGATCACTTTTAACTATAAAGCATTTTCCACAGTCTGTACAAGAAAATGGCTTCTCTCCTGTGTGAATTCTCATATGTTTACCAAGATCTGATTTCGTCCTAAAAGATTTCCCACAGTCGGAACAGGTAAATGGCTGATGGTCATCATCTTCGTGTATGGAAAGATTAGATTTATTTCTATACGAGTATTCACAGTCAGAATAGGCAAAAGTTTCACTCAGTCTATGCTCCGTTCCATTTTCGCAAATCTCGGATTCATTATTCTCAACTTTATAATCGGGAGATAAAAGGACTTGTCCACTTAGTCTGTCTGTATCTGAAATAAAACCCAAAAAATCAGCACATCAGAATGACCAATACTATAAAAAAAATAACGCATTAGAAGAAAACTATGGCGGAAACGCTGTTTGGTCATCTTCCCTTCGAATAAGTGATATAGCAGTGTCTGAAAGTTTGTGAACCCTTCAGATTTTCTATATTTCTTCATAGTTTTGACCTAAAACTACATAGGATTTTCACATAAGTCTTAAAGGTAGAAAAAAAAGAACCAAATCAAAGAAATGAGTCATATCTGTGAATGGTAAAAGTATGTGAACCTTTAGGATTAGCTGATAAATGAGAAGATGAAATTAGAGTTCAGGTGATTTCAATAAATGGGATACAGTCAAGTGTGACGGGGCGACATGTTTTATTGAAAGAACGGGGATCTATAAAAGTCTGATCTTCACAACACATGTTATGGACTTGTATCATATAATGAACAAGGGAGAATTCTGAGAACCTCCGAAGAAGAGTTGTTAATGCTCATCAAGCCGGAAAAGGTTACAAACTATCTCTAAAGAGTTTGGGTCAACAAAGGTCAAGCAAAAACCAAGGCATGTAATAGTCCTCGAAGGCAAAAGGAACCCAAAGTAACCTCAAAGCAACTAAAGGCCTTTAGCTAATGTTCATGAGTCCACTATAAGGCCTTGTTTTCATGGGCACGGAATAGCGTATTTTGGTCCTGATTTTGACCTGGGAAACCGCGTCAAAATCTGGACCAAAATATGCCTGCCACGAGCGGTTTCCCGCTCCGGAGTAGGCCCAAAATGAATGGGTTTAGCACGGAGGGTGATGCCGCGAGGCGGACGCTGCGGCTCAATGATCCATGGAATCCGACTGAAGAAAGGGCAACTCGCTTTTTTTTTCTGTGAGTGGCAACATGCTGCTCACGGAAAAAGATCACTAGCGGTCTCCATAGACCACCATTGTGAAGGGGCGGATTATGACGTGGATTATGTGCCAAAATCCGCCCCCTCTGTTCCTGTGTGAATGAACCCTAAGGAGGAGACTGAACAACAATGGTATACAGGACAGGATAACAAGGAGTTTGCTAAGGAACACCTGGGCAAGCCGGGTTATTGGAACAATATTTTGTGGACAGGTGAGACAAAAATAGAGGTTTATGGTGTAAATGAGAAGCGTTGGGTTTAGAGAAAAGAAAACTTTGCATTGCAGCATAAAAACCCTGTCTTGGAAGTATCATGGTTTGGGCCATTTTTCCAACACCCGTGGTTGCCATCATTGATAGAACAATGAATTTCTGAATTAAGGTCAGGGTAGTGTTTGCCTACATAGGCAGTATAGTCTCTCACTCTGCCAAATCAGTATCCCTGCGCTATGCTGAGGATGGCCCAATAGGCCGAAACAGCGCTGTCCATAGCTGGGAATCTGTTCCTTTTGGAATACACACAGAGCAAAAGCTATACCTAACAAACGGGACCATCACTCACACTCAGATTTGGAAACACTGAACTGTGTGATCAATCTCTCTACTTATGAACCCACTGAAGCAGAATTTGGGGTACTCTCCAGTGGACTCTCATTTTGTCCGTCAAAAACCGTGGACAAAATAGAACTGTGCAGTGACATGGAGGATTTTTTCAGGAGACTGCGCCTGAGGGAATATTTTCATGACACGGATGACACAGAGGGAACCCAATCTACTCATACAGAGGGTCCAACCTTTGTAAAAAAGGAGACATCTGATTGGACTCCTCCCAATGGATGCAATATCCATCTTGATAATTACATAGACTGTTTTAGACACATGGTCAAATCAACTATACTGGATACAAATAAAGCCCTGCCGTCTAACATCAGTGCCCAGGAAAGAAGGGCCATAAAATCTCTGAGAAATAATAACGACATCATCATTAAACCAGCGGACAAGGGTGGCGCTATAGTCATGATGAACACATCAGACTACATACAGGAGGCACACAGACAACTGAATTAGAGAATAGAGAGATACCGAGCACACTTATAGTGTAGATGGTCTATTATAAATATATAGATGAATTATCTGGTGTTTATGAAAAGAACTCAGGACCTGGTGGCCTCTCACCTGATCGGGTTGTGACTCCGTTCCGCAACATTCTCACAGGGAGATTCCGAGAAAAAGGGTACCCTGTTAAAATGATTGAAGCTGCATACCATAGAGCAAGCGGATTCAACCAACAGGAATGTCTTGCTCCAAGACAATCTGTGAAAACTAATGAGTATGAACTGAATTTCATAACGGCCTTTAGTTCATCTCATCAACAGATCAAAGATATTATTATGAGACATTGGCCAGTCCTACAGAATGAAAAAGGTTCTTCCTATAAGACCCAAATTCACCTTTAGAAGGGCACGAACGCTCAAAAGTATTCTAGCGCCCAGTAAATTACGGTCATCCAATACAACCTCCGTAACAACTAATACCTCCTCCGGAGGGAGTTTCCGTTGTAACCGTAATAGATGCAAGTGCTGCAGATCAATTAGAAATAAAGTATGTGAGATTAGTAGCTTCACTACCAACGAAATTTTTAGATTAAAATACCATCTTGATTGTACTTCGTCATATGTAATATATTTATTGGAATGCCCGTGTGGCCTCCAATATATAGGCAGAACATCTAGACAATTAAGCGAGCGTATCAACAAGCATCGCTCGAATGTCACAAACGGTTACATGAAACATAGTGTGTCGCGACATGCAGCTGAACATCACAACAAAAGCTTCAGCGGATTTTTGGTAACACCAATTGACTGGGTTCCCCCGGGTAATAGTGATAGACTGAGTAAGCTAAATAAAAAAGAGATGTTCTGGATGTTTAAATTTAATACATTACATCCAGCGGGCCTAAATATCGCAACTGAGGATGTAAACAGATGAGTTACCTTGTATAATCCTTTTGGTCATTCTTAATGTATACTGTTAACTAAAAGGTGTATTTTTAGGGAAGGGCCTATATAATTGGTTGAAATGCTTGTTTTAAACTATTTAAATTATTCAATTTATTTTTCATTTTTAATTTGTATAATAGTCAGATAGAAATTTAATGTACCAATATCGAGTATATCATGAACATGGTGGGCTATATTTATATATATATATTTTTAGGAATGTAATCATATAGATTTTTATGTTTTCTAATTAGAATCATTTTCTAAACTTTTATGTTACGTCCTAGGCAAATATCATCACTATGAATTCTTTTAGATGACTCGTGTAGCAGATTGTCCTTTTACACATGCGCAGAAGTTCATGCGTTCTAGGTTGAACCGCATGACTTCCTTTTATTTTATTTTTTATCCACATTTGCATATTTAGCTATACGACTCTTGATAGGTCGTACCACCGTTTTTTCTTAGCCCGTACTGTTGGTTTCTCTGGTGCGGGCGGAGTGCCCGTGCTCTTGTGGTGATAGAATATTCCGCCGAAAAAATTTGCACAAAGGCTCGTAACATCTAGCTAATGAGCATGCGTTCCAGCTTGGACCGCATCTTTTTCCTCCGGAAGTGGCACATGGAGCGGTACGGTTAAATAGGCCGAGGCGCTCCGGATAGAGTTTATTTCTTCCTAGCTTGAGTGAAGCTCGATTAGTGAAGGTAAGACAATATTATTGCTGGAATCTTGTTCTAATGAAATATAATAATAGTCACTGAACATATGGGATGTTAAGGATCTATAGTTATCTCGAGTATGAATAATATGATCAATATATAATAGTTTGTCTATGACTAATGATGTGTAATACATCACCTGAGCTTAATTCAGAATTCATATAATATACCTTGGATTTGTTTATAGGTTCTGGGTTTATAGGTAAATGATTTTCTTGCCTAATAACGTCGTGGTCTGTTGTTTTTTTCTTTGACAAGCTAATCTGTTTTTTAAATTATGTCTTTGTATATTCATGTTTTTTATACATATACTATATTTATTGTTTTTAACTAGTTACGCACTTGATAAAGGGTTCCGACCCGAAACGCGGCAACTGTTTTTGCGTTGTGCAATCTTCTTTTTGAATAAATTCCTTTGGACCTGAGAGCGCCGTCCTTTTGTTCTTCCATTGGTACAGACAACTGAATGACACACACTACTACTCCAAGTTGGATTCAGACCCCACAGTGGAATACTCCAAAAAACTAAAAACGGTGATCTCCGGTCTATCTGATGGAGCCAAAGGCCTAAGCAGCCTCATACCAACAAGCCCTAGGACAGGGACTTTTATATGCTTCCAAAACTGCACAAACCTGGGAACCCAGGGAGACCGATCATCTCATGTGTTGGGACTCTCACTGAACAGATCTCTGGATGGGTGGAGGGCATCCTCAAACCTTTAGTGAAAGATACAGCCAGCTACCTACAGGATACTACAGACCTATTAAATAAACTATCTAATATAGGTCCTCTTCCAGATGGAACCATCCTGGCCACCATGGATGTAGAATCCTTGTACTCCAACATCCCACACCAGGATGGTGTAAACGCCTGCCAGTTTTTCATGGAAAGACAAGGTATGAATGCTGAAGCTGTGGTGAAACTCACAAAATTCATCCTCACCCACAATTACTTCTCTTTTGGTGACTGCATCTATTTACAACGGACCGGCACCGCAATGGGGAGCAAAATGGCGCCACAGTACGCTAATCTCTTCATGGCCAAGCTTGAGAGTGACTTCCTCTCCACCTGCACCATCAGGCCTCTGGCCTACTACCGTTACATTGATGATATCCTAATCATTTGGACTGGGTCTGAACAACAGCTGAAAACCTTCCATGAACAGTTCCACCAGTTCCATCCCACCATCAACCTGACGCTCAATCACTCCTTCTCAGATATAAACTTCCTAGACACAGTCATCAAGATACAGGACAACAAAATTGAGACATCACTGTATCGGAAGCCGATTGACCGCCCTACGTACCTAAGATGGGATAGCTTTCATCCGAAACACATAGAAGAAATCCATTGTCTACAGCCAGGCCATCAGATACCATCGCATATGTTCAGACCTGGTGGACAGAGACAAGCACATTGGGGGCCTCAAAAACACATTCTTGAGGCAGGGTTACCATCCAAAATCAGTTGATAACCAAATCACCAGGGCCACCAGGATACCAAGATCAGAGTTATTAAAATACAATACCAAACAGGAGAACACTCGGGTGCCCCTGGTTGTCACATATAACCCCCACCTGGAGACGCTGAAAGGAATTACACGCAAACTACATCCACTACTGCAAAAAGACAACCATCTAAAATCCATATTTCCAGAACCCCCTCTCCTGTGTTAGACAGCCTCCAAACCTCAGGAATATGGTTATTAGCAGCTCACTGTCACCTCCAACTAACACAGGAACATTTCCATGTGGACAGAAGAGGTGCAAAACCTGCCCACACATACTGACTACGGACAAAATAAAGATCCCGAACTCTGATCGACACTACAAGATCCCAGGTAACTTCACCTGCAGCCACCTAATGTAGTGTATTTGATATTGTGTACTGAGTGTCCTGAGGGCCTGTATGTAGGTGAGACAGGACAGTCACTGAGGATGAGGAGGAACTCACACAGACATACGATTAGAGAGCAAAGAATGGACCTCCTGGTGCCAAAACACTTCTGTAATCAAAATCATAATATGACCCAGGATATGAAGATCCTGGTACTAAGGGGGAATTTCAGAGACAGAAAAGATCGCCTCATATGGGAATTTAAACTTATGACGACCCTTTGCACTCTCCAACAAGGTTTAAACAGGGCCCAGGGTTTTATGGCCTTTTATAACCACTAGACACCACGTCACTGATCAAAGAAGCTACAAACCCAGAGAACTTTCCTGCGAACTGATATATATGTGTGTTTTTTTTTAAACTGTTTATGTTCTGTTTTCCATCTATTTTGCATCTAACACTCCATTTCTCTGTATATATATGCCTACCTTCAGAAATTGTGTTATACCATCCTGATGAAGGGACCTTTATAGTAGTCCCGAAAGCTCGATATGTCATCAAAAAACTTTTTGAGTTAGCCATTAAAAAAGGTATCAACTACTGAGGACTTCTCTCAGAAAATTTCTTTCATTTCATATCCACTGGCTAACACGGTACAAGGATATATATTTTTTCTTTTACCTTTTGGAATAGAAATACTAATTTGGCAATTAAATCCACATCATGATTAAATAGACTTTTTAACTGAGTCATGCATGATGTTAAGGATGCTGCCCTCTAGAGGGCGGCGTACAGAGTGCACTGTTCTCCTAATTACATCCTGGAGAATAGATTTGCATATTCTATTCTGAATTAAATCAACAAATTCTAAAGCAAGGCTGAGGCCCCACGTTGTGGAAATGCAGGTTTTTTTGGTGCAGATTTTGTTGCGGTTTTCTGAGCCAAAGCCAGGAGTGGATTGAGCAGAAGGTAAAAGTATAAGAGTTTCCCATTCCTTTTGTAGCCACTCTTGGCTTTGGCTGAAAAATCCACAACAGAATCTGTAACAAAAAAAGCTGCGTTTCCGCAACGTGGGGTCTCAGCCTAAAATGTCAAAGCATCTCTCCATGAGCTGAATCTCAAGAGACTGTGGATCATGCAGCAAGACGACAACACAAATCATTCTACCAATCAATGGTTGAAGAAGAATACAGATAATGTTACGGAATGGCCAAGTCGATGAATTGACCTTAATCCAATAGGAATTTTGTGGAACAACCTGAAGTGAGCGGTTCATGGGAGGAAATCTGCCAATACAACAGAGTTGAAAGGAACAGATCATGGGTGAAAACCACCAACAGAACAGAGCTGAAGTGAATGGAACAGAGCGGACGCTGATTTGTGCGGAGGAATGGATGAAAATTCCTCTAAGTCGATGTTTACGACAAGTCGATTACCTGAAGTGTTTCTATGCTGTTACTGCTACACAAGGGATCACACTAAATATTGAAGGTAGAAGGTTCACATACATTTGCCATTCACAGATATGAGATGTTGAATCATTTTCTTCTATAAATGAACCAAGACTGGAATCATTTTTTTTAGTATTTTTATTAGAATTTATCCTGTGACATGTTAAGTTTAAAAGAGATCTCCACCAACTCCATCTCTTTGCATCCGAGAATAGCGCCACTGAATCCAGTACACTTAGACTATGTGTTATGACCCAGTCTTTAGAGTCTCAGCTTCTTAGGTCTGGACAACATTCTGCATGTGAGTTGCCAGCGCACAGTAGGGGAGTGTTCACGGTTACTCCGATAGAACTCACGTGTTTATTGTACAATGCGTTGTGTCGCTGGTCTGTTGTCTACTGTGTCGGCTTTCAGTCCTTCTGCAGTGCTGAGGACTCATTACAGGCTGTGGCTGCTTCAGAGTGCTGCCATCTATCTGACTACTCCGGGCTATATCACTCCGCTTTGCATGTTCTCAGTTGTTGGTCTAAAACTTCAGTTTCTTGTGTTTTCCAGTAAACTGTCTGCCTGAAGTGACTGCTATCATCTGAGTCTGAGCTCCATGTCGTTCAGTAATATCTTGTTGCTTAGTACTTTCTCTCCAGCACAAGATTCCTCAGTTGGAGATTAGATATTGTATATACTCGAGTATAAGCCGAGCCGAATATAAGCCGAAGCCCCTAATTTTACCACAAAAAACTGGGAAAACTTATTGACTCGAGTATAAGCCGAGGGGGGGAATGCAGCAGCTACTGGAAAATATCAAAAACTAAAATAGTCAGAGGTTTTGGGTGCAGTAGTTGCTGAGTGCTGGGGAAGGGGAGGCGGGTTTTAGTTGTCTGTCTGCCCCTTCCCTAAGCTTGAGGACTGGTTCCCCCCCCCCCCACTTGGAACTCAGCCTGGGTGACTATAGGGGATCTGCAGTGCTCCTATTAACCCCTTCCCGATGGAACAGGAGCACTGCAGATCCCCTATAGTCAGTAGACATAGGATACCTAATGTGTTTGTGTTTCACAGTAATTTTCTACTTTGTGTCTATTCTAGGGAAAGGAGGGATTTAGAACTTTTTTTTTTTTTTTTTTTTTTAAAGCTTCTTTTTTTTCCCCACTATTTTATGGGAGATTCTATACATTGATATTGCAGCTGGTCATAACCCCCCCCCCCCCCCCCCTTCCTAAAAAAAAAATTTTTTTTTATTTTGCTGACTCGAGTATAAGCCGAGGGGGGCTTTTTCAGCACATAAACTGTTTATGTGCTGAAAAATGCGGCTTATACTCGAGTATATACAGTAAGTATCTGAGCATTTTTGTTCCCAAACATCGCCTGTTTCGGATGTAATGACCCTGTGTCTTTTACTGCTTAGGAGTTTGGATTCTTAATAGGGATTTCGTGTGACACTAAGATCTGTATATTCCATCCTTTGCATGGTGTCAGTATTTTTATGTTGCACATTTCTTCTCTACTTTACACTTTGTGTTTCCTCATATTCACCGATAGTCCAGTCGGACACCTGGGCAGGACTTTCTCTGTAACTAACATCTCCATTCAAATGTGAAACAAGTCAGGTTTTCTGTATCTCTAGTAGGCGAGATATTTCTCCGGCTGCGTTCGCGCCCTCTCAGGATAGTTAGTCGGGCCCACGGCTACATCTAGTGTGCAAGGCAGGGACTAGGACTATCACACAAGGGTTATTCCAAACTGATTGCAATACTTTAAGTGTTTTGTTACTTTGTTTTTCTCAGTTCTTTTTGGTGGTTTTTCTCTGTGACTAAGAGATTATCAGTCAGGCATCAGTTTTCTGGCCAGGGATCCCCAGATCGTAACGCTATTCCCTCTAGAGCCCAATGTTCTGGAGCAATCGGTGCTGTTAGTTTCCGTACCCAATATACTATTTAGGCTCCCTACTGTCAGATGGACAGTCCCAGAATGGAGCAAGTCTGAACCCACCCACATGGTAGTAGATTGCTCAGGGATGGAGGATGCTAGAGTGTGCTGGAATCTGTGGTATGGACACCTACTGAAGAATGAAGAGAGTTGGTGGAGGTGGTGAAAGGTCTTCAGGTAAGTTCAGTCTACAACAAATAAGATGTATGAAAGGATCTTACCAGTCTCTGACACTGATATGGGGATCTCCAGTCCACTTGTCTTTCCAGTCTCATCACTTTCCTGGAAAGATCCAACATGAAGGTATATAGTTAGTGAGTTTAAATAAGACCCAAGTCCTATTGGTTGAAACCCAAGTTGATCCATAAGACTGCAGGTGCCATTTGTCCTGGGCAAGGACTGAGAACCAAGCAGATGAGAGGCCTGAATGATCTCAGCAATGAGGAAAGACTAGAAGACCAAATCTAAGACGTCTGATGGGAGACAAGAGAGTGCTCTCTCCATCTAGAGAAAAAAAAATCTTCAGTCTCCAGAGGTGGAAAGGAATCTTCTCACCTCAGGAGCTGGTTCTTAACTTGTGATCAATGACTATTTCAGTACAAGATAGTAATGTAAAGCCTCCTGAATAAGCCCCAAGACACATATATAAAGGGACTGAAGGACAATGACACCTGGTAAGCAGAAGGAAGGAGGACATTTCGAGCAGCTTAGGGCATCTCCATATCATGTGGTTTAGATGAAATTGTTCAGTCTCATGTGCAAGGACAGTAACATCTACCTGATGATCCAGCGGGAGATTCTCCTTTTCCTCCTTACAATCCTGGGAATATGGAGGACGGGGACATCTCTCTGGTGGATTTCTCGGACTGGATCCATCTATAGGAAATATACACAGTGACTGAATACATGGTCTATATGTGATGAGCAGATGATGGGGGAGTCTAGGTGACCCTCATACCTGGTCTCCTCTATCAGGAAGGTCTCCTCTTACCTGCTGATGTGAGGGGCTGCTGATCCTCCATCATCACCTCCTTGTACAGATCCTTGTGTCCTTCTAAATACTCCCACTCCTCCATGGAGAAATAGAGAGTGACATCCTGACACCTTATAGGAACCTGACAACACAATGACACAGTCATCCCCAGAGCCCTCCCTTGGTGTTCTTGTATAATGTCCCAGCATTCCCAGCAGCGCTCACCTCTCCGCTCAGCAGCTCAGTGATCCTGCTGGTAAGTTCTAGGATCTTCTGCTCATGTCTCAGTGAATGAGGTGGAGGCTCGGTGATGGGGCTCAGGGTCCTGCTCCATCCTCCTGACACACGGGGTGTCACACACTCACCAGACGACTTCTTCACTACTGTGTAATCCTGTGTATGGTGAGACACTACAGGTCACTACAGAGAGCCTAAGAATCCTTCACCTGTCCAGTCATTGCCCTGGTTTATTCCTAGAGATAAGAGTGATGTCATGTGAGACTCTCACCTCTCCAGTGATCAAGGAGATGATCTCCAGGGCCAGCTCTAATATCCTGGTAGACATGTGGTTTCTGGCCTCGCCCATCCCTGGTGGGTCACTGATGGAGAGGACCATCGTCTTGTACATGAGGAACCTGAGGGAGAACAAGGAGGACGAGGGTAAGATCTCATCTGGTAGAAGGTCTCAGTAATGGGATATTATACAGGACGACTCCGAGGATATAATGCAGGGCAGTGACTGTATATAGCGGATTACTGATAATATAGTCCCTGCCCTCCCTGCTATACAGTGTATACAGGCTATATACCGTGTGTATACTGGGAACAAGAATCTCCTATAACACAAGCCCCTGAGCCTAGAAGTAATGTGCAGCCTGCTGGGAGTTGTAGTCCTCTCTCTCCCCCCAGGTCTCCCCCATATTGTGTCGGGGCTCCCGGTCACCTCCTCTCCTCACTTACCCCCTCACTCTTCAGGGCAGGACACTCTCTCTCACACACGTCCTCCTCATCACTAGTCATGTGACCCGGCGTGTCACCGGAAGGGGCGGGGCCTCCAGAGGCTGTACCAGTATATGAGGGGGGGAGACTGTATACAGGAGGAGAGGGCTTACATGGGGGTGTATACAGGAGGAGAGGGCTTACATGGGGCTGTATACAGGAGGAGAGGGCTTACATGGGGGTGTATACAGGAGGAGAGGGCTTACATGGGGGTGTATACAGGAGGAGAGGGCTTACATGGGGGTGTATACAGGAGGAGAGGGCTTAAATGGGGGTGTATACAGGAGGAGAGGGCTTACATGGGGGTGTATACAGGAGGAGAGGGCTTACATGGGGGTGTATACAGGAGGAGAGGGCTTACATGGAGGTGTATACAGGAGGAGAGGGCTTACATGGGGGGTGTATACAGGAGGAGAGGGCTTACATGGGGGTGTATACAGGAGGAGAGGGCTTACATGGGGGTGTATACAGGAGGAGAGGGCTTACATGGGGGTGTATACAGGAGGAGAGGGCTTACATGGGGCTGTATACAGGAGGAGAGGGCTTACATGGGGCTGTATACAGGAGGAGAGGGCTTACATGGGGGTGTATACAGGAGGAGAGGGCTTACATGGGGGTGTATACAGGAGGAGAGGGCTTACATGGGGGTGTATACAGGATTAGAGGGCTTACATGGGACTGTATACAGGAGGAGAGGGCTTACATGGGGTGTATACAGGGGGAGAGGGCTTACATGGGGGTGTATACAGGAGGAGAGGGCTTACATGGGGGTGTATACAGGAGGAGAGGGCTTACATGGGGGTGTATACAGGAGGAGAGCGCTTACATGGGACTGTATACAGGAGGAGAGGGCTTACATGGGGGTGTATACAGGATTAGAGGGATTACATGGGGTTGTATACAGGAGGAGGGAGGGGGGTCTTACGTGGGACTGTATACAGGAGGAGAGGGCTTACATGGGGGTGTATACAGGAGGAGAGGGCTTACATGGGGGTGTATACAGGAGGAGAGGGCTTACATGGGGCTGTATACAGGAGGAGAGGGCTTGCATGGGGTGTATACAGGAGGAGAGGGCTTACATGGGGTGTATACAGGAGGAGAGGGCTTACATGGGGGTGTATACAGGAGAAGGGAGGGGGGTCTTACGTGGGACTGTATACAGGAGGGGACTGGAGTAAGATTTATGACACAATCTCTGTTACCTATAGTAACCAGTCTCAGCTTTCCTTTCCTCTCTTTGCGTCTTCTCTCTGACCTGACCTGAAACATTAACCATGTAATGGCCGGCTCCATACATCACATTCACTAGGGTTTTTTTTATCACCAACTGTCTGTGGACTATGAGAAAAATGGAGACATGCGATATTTACAGATCACTGACATGTCAAGGCTATAGGTTCATGAAAATCACTGGTCTAGGTGTAGAGGACGTCCCCTTGTCACCGGTCTAGGTGTAGAGGACGTCCCCTTGTCACTGGTCTAGGTGTAGAGGACGTCCCCTTGTCACTGGTCTAGGTGTAGAGGATGTCCCCTTGTCACTGGTCTAGGTGTAGAGGACGTCCCCTTGTCACTGGTCTAGGTGTAGAGGATGTCCCCTTGTCACTGGTCTAGGTGTAGAGGACGTCCCCTTGTCACTGTCACTGGTCTAGGTGTAGAGGATGTCCCCTTGTCACTGGTCTAGGTGTAGAGGATGTCCCCTTGTCACTGTCACTGGTCTAGGTGTAGAGGATGTCCCCTTGTCACTGGTCTAGGTGTAGAGGATGTCCCCTTGTCACTGTCACTGGTCTAGGTGTAGAGGACGTCCCCTTGTCACTGGTCTAGGTGTAGAGGACGTCCCCTTGTCACTGGTCTAGGTGTAGAGGATGTCCCCTTGTCACTGTCACTGGTCTAGGTGTAGAGGACGTCCCCTTGTCACTGTCACCGGTCTAGTTGTAGAGGACGTCCCCTTGTCACTGGTCTAGGTGTAGAGGATGTCTCCTTGTCACTGTCACCGGTCTAGGTGTAGAGGACGTCCCCTTGTCACTGTTACTGGTCTAGGTGTAGAGGATGTCCCCTTGTCACCGGTCTAGGTGTAGAGGATGTCCCCTTGTCACTGGCCTAGGTGTAGAGGGTTTCCCCTTGTCACCGGCTTAGGAGTAAAAATATCCTTAGAAAGTTCTTTGTATTGTCCTTTCATGTATTTGTACATTGTTATTAGATCTCCCTGTAGACGTCTTTTCTCTAAACTGAATAACCCCAAGTTTATTCATCTATCGTTGTCCTCCAGTCCACCCATTCCCCTAATCATTTTGGTTGCCCATCTTTGCACTTTTTCATGTTCGATTATGTCTTTCTTGTATATTGGGGCCCAAAATTTTGTGGCCGCAGGCATGCGCAGTCGCTCTGCCCAAGCCCTAGAAGCATATAGCATTCGAGAAACTGTCCCTACCTTCTCTCTGTGCTCTCTGCTCCGGAGCGATCTTCATGTACAGGCTCATCGTTGCAGGGATAAACAGCAACTTTCTGGAAGTATATATAGTCAACAGTTACATAGCACTGAATGTAACTGTCACGGAGCAAAGGTATACGTCTTCCTCCGGATGGTCTTTTGAATCAACACGGACGCAAGAGGTCGGGAGACAACAGCAATTTATTGTAATCCACAAAGTTAGTAGCCGGCGGCGGTCACATCAACCGTAATAACAATAAGTCCACAGAAGTCACAATCCAATGATAGCTTTGGCTCCTTGGTCCTGTAACTAAAGCCTGGCTCTCTGCAGAGCTGTGCACAGGCCGGCTAACACATACTAACTGCTAGCTACAACTATATACTAAGACTGTTACACCTATATCTGTGGGTGGGAAGGGCTGAGTCACAGATCCTTCCCCCCTCACCTATACCAAGGAGAGCAGACTCCCTGTCTCCTGTGGACAATGCACCATCCAACATCTTCTTGGAGACACTGATCAGATTATCTCCACCCATTGTCCTCACTGGTCCTCACTAGTTAGAGGTATTTGCATACAATGTGCTAACACACTAGACCCTAATCAGCCAACTACACATTGATGTATATAACAGGTTAGAGAATACATTCCACATGAAATATATATTACACATTGCCTATAGTATAGACTCTAACCATCCCGTGACAGTAACACTTATACGAGTACTAAGTGACCTACTCATGGCCAGGGACAGAGGTGAGACCATCCTATTTCCCTTGTACCTCTCTGCAGTAGATGACACAGGTGACCAGGACATCCGAATACATAGACTCAAGCAGTTTGGTAGAATTGATGGACAGTTCTTCAGGGGTTTAGTTCCCTCCTGGCTGACAGATCATCATCATCACTGGTCCCCTCACAATATGGCTTCTATAGGGCTCCAGTCTATCCCCAATGCTGTTGCAGATTACTTGCCCTCAATATTAATCCACAGTCATGGCTTGGCCTATCACTGTTATACAGATGATACCAAACTATACATGTCCTACAAGACCAGAATCAGTGACCCATCTCCAGCCATAAATCCAGGCCATGCTGAACTACAATGGATGATGCCAGTGGGAAAAAGGTGAACCCGGACAAAACTAAAGTTCTCCTGAATGGAGGTCACAGCTCAAAAGCAACTTATACATCCAACAGCTCTAGCCCTGAGAAACACAACCCTACAGCTCAGACCACGTGGTGTAGGTATTGATGGGGGAACATTCTCTCAGGAAACAGGTATCCTCCATTATGCAATCTTCGTTCTTCCACCTGAGGAACATTGCAGAAATCAAATCGTTCCTTTGAAGATCTCTCCAGGCTGGTCCATGTCTTCATAACCTCCGGTCTGGACTACTGTAATGTCCTATATGTAAAGCTTGCAGATACAGAAATGCATCGCCATAATGGCACCATTTATTATTCTGTACAATATACTGGGAAGCTGGAAAAAATTAGAATGGGGTGGAATTGGAGGAAAATTGCACTTGTCTAACTTTCTTACGAGCTTCGTTCTTACAGCATTCACTGTGAAGCCAGAATGACCTGTCGCCTGTATTCTATGATTCGGTACGATTCCGGGGACACCACATTTATATAGTTTTATTTACATTTTAACCCCTTAACACAAATTTTTAACTTTACAGTTAAATTTGTATTAATAGTCACCCATAACCTTGTTATATTTCCATGTATCCATAGTGCTTTTTTTTTTTGGGGGGGGGGGGGGGGGTTGCCAGGTGTACTCTTTAGTTATAACATTTTAGGGAATGTCTGTCTATTGCAGGTGAAACTGTGAAAAAACGGCGGTTTGGCACTTTTGATTTTTTTTCTCCCCCACTGCGGCGTTCACCGTGGTTTGTAGACCGGGTGTTTAACATGTCTGTCCCCAGGATCCTTAAACTATCGGGAGCCAGAGCCTTCTGCCATGCAGTCCCCAACACATCAGAGTGATTTCATCCTTGAAAAAAATCGAAATCAAGTCTCAAAACACGTCTTCAGTCTAGCATTTAACCCAGTCCCGCTCTTCACGGTGCTATTACATCATCCTGAGGTGTAGTTTTTCATAGTAATAGTACAGCGCACGTAATAGTGCGGGCACGGGAGCTGAACTTTCATCATTGCCTCCAGCACACAGCCCAAGCCCGGAACTAGCCGCCAAAGTTGGAAGATACTCTGACTCCGGGAGATTAACCCCATGGATGTCGCTGCTGATTGGTTGTGTCTCGTTACCAGTCTATAGTAGAAAGACAACGTTGAAACTCTTAGAGTTCAATAATTTATTTAGAATGATTAAAATCCAACAAGATCACAGGGACAGGAAGAAACACAAAGTAATATCCTGAGATGGAGAAGATATATCAGAGGTAATATACCGGAGGACGTAGCGAGACACTGATACCAGGACTGAGAAAGATTAATAAGATATGTAAATCGGAGAGAGGTCTCATTTATGCTCCATAACAATGGACACACTCTACATAATCCACCTCTGGGGTGTTACGAGTGCCCAAAGTGATAGGTCATTGGAAAGACCTTGGGCTAAAGCTCCATTCACATAGCTGGAGACTCCATTTGGAGCCTTCGTGGCAGAATCTGTTGAAAATTGTGGACAAGGCAGAGATGGAATTAACAGATCCCCGACAGACCCCATTATAGTCAGTGAGGTACCTCCCAAGATGTTGGAGTCATAACACAGATCGATTTTTGTTCACTTACTTTTCTATTCCCATGATGGACCAAACAACGGAGATGTAAACCCGATGTAAGGAGTGGTTGACATCTGCATTGGGAGGCGTAGATTTCACTTAAAATTAGCCTGAAAGGGAGGGGGGGGACTTTTCTATCTGCCAGTTTCAGTATAAAACCAGCAGACCCCATTATTGTCTATGGGATCTGTGGGTTTCTGCAGGTAACCTCTTTTTAAGAAGACGATGGAGACCCAAACACTGGTGTGAACCTAGCGGAAGATGGAGATAACTGGTGCTGAAGTGTTACATATGAAAGATAGGGATGGCAGAAGGAGAGGTAAAGTTAGGACGTCATGCAAACAGCAAAAGAGATGGGTTTGGTCAAAGCCAAAAACTGTGGTTGGCGGGTAGAGTGGAGCGGGATTATAGACACGAGTTATATTTCTATTAGAGATGAGCGAATACTGTTCGGATCAGCCGTTCCGAACAGCACGCTCCCATAGAAATGAATGGAAGCACCTGGCACGTACGCTTTGCGGTGGCCGGTCATTTAACCCCCCGCGTGCCGGCCGCTTCCATTCATTTCTATGTGAGCGTGCTGTTCGGAACGGCTGTTCCGAACAGTGTTCGCTACGGCTGTTCCGAACAGTGTTCGCTCATCTCTAATTTCTATGCAATTTAATCAAACATGATTTTTTTTTTTGTTTAAGGTTGGAAGTTTCGAAAACACAGTGTTTCGGCTGCAGTGGAAAAGCCACAGCTAAGAATGCAGCATTTATTATTCTCTGCAAAGTGGACGGGATTCTGGCAAATCCACAAATTGCAGAAAAAATC
Source organism: Leptodactylus fuscus (assembly GCF_031893055.1). Lineage (NCBI taxonomy): Eukaryota > Metazoa > Chordata > Amphibia > Anura > Leptodactylidae > Leptodactylus > Leptodactylus fuscus. The sequence continues at coordinate 282,876,899 of NC_134266.1, forward strand.
CAAAATGGAAAAGCTCCAATTTCAAAAAAATGCTTGTGTTTTTTTGGGGGGTTTTTTTTTAGAGTCGCAGTATGTCAATTATACCTATGGAAATGCATGATGTGTTTCTGCCGTGGTCTTTTTTGCAGCTATTCACTGCTTGGGCCTTAAAATTTTTTCCACATTCCAGTGTGAATTCTCCAATATTCACCCATTTCTTACATTCCAAGAATACAAATGGCCTCGAAGATTCAATAATTAATCTCGAGGCAAACATTTTTTTTTACACAATCTCCGCCATCTCTCGATTACATTTCATCATGAAATATTTTCCACATCCCCGGCATCACTACTGTATGGCTTCTCCCGTGTGAGTTCTAAATAAGCCATTTCCTTCACTCTGGGCAGGACAACGGCTTCTCTCGTGTGTGAATTTTCAGATGTTCTAGAAGATGAGATCTCGTTCCAAAACTTTTGCCACACTCTGAACACGAATACGGCTTCTCCCCCGTGTGAGTCATTTGATGTTTCTTTAGACATTGTTTATACATAAAACATTTTCCACATTCGCCGCAGGAAAACGGCTTCTCCCCCGTGTGAATTTTCTCGTGGTAATAAAGAGTTGAACGCGAGGCAAAACATTTCCCACATATGGAACATGAAAATGGCTTCTCCCCCGTGTGAATTATCCGATGCTGATAAAGACCTGAATGTGATGTAAAACATTTCCCGCATTCTTCGCATGAGAACGGCTTCTCCCCCGTGTGAGTTATTTGATGTTTCGCAAGATTTTCATTTTGCCTAAAACTCTTCCCACATTCCGGACATGAATATGGCTTCTCTCCTGTGTGAATTCTCCGATGTCTCTCAAAACTACATTTAATTTTAAAACATTTCCCGCAGTCCGCACATGAATACGGCTTCTCTTCTCTGTGAACCCTTTCATGTTGCTTAAGAGCGCCCTTAAATATAAAACACTTCCCGCATTCAGCACATGAAAATGGCTTCTCCCCCGAGTGAATTCTCCGATGTTTACCCAGATCTGATTTCGTACTAAACGATTTCCCACATTCGGAACAGGTAAATGGCCGATCGTCTCTGTGAATTCTCTCCTGTATAGACAGAGTGGATTCCTTTGTAAACTCTTCTCCATGTTCAGAATATACAAACATTTCACTTTGATTTTCTTCTACGTGATAATCAGGATATATAAGGAGATGTCCATAGACGCCGCTCACCTGGTCTGTACGTGGGAAAAAAATAAATTTTCGCAAAAGAAAAAAAATTATTTTTAAACATATGCGTGAAAAAAAAAATCCCATATAACAAGTGCGACACATCCTGTTCCTAAACTATAAATGTACCGTATAGCAGCAGGTAGCACGTTCACACACCATGCGGTACATATACAGCACAAATATAACCCCAGCTGATCTGGACGTGTATCACGGCACAAGCAAAGGAAATTTCCGAGGACCTCAGAAGAAGAAATGTTGATGCTCGCCAGGATGGAACGGGGCCTGTTTGTTGTATCTAGGCTTGGACCGTGTCTTGGAATATCCAAGTCAAATTCATCTTGCAGTTATGTTGTGGAAGAACCTGAACTGAGAAAACCACCAACAAAACAGCGTTGAAGCATACGGCTATCTCTGGAAATCTCCAGGAGATAAGTGGAGCACCAATGTACATGTGCAGTACAAACTCCATTAATAAAGTATCAGGGACTCCTATTCTCATGAATAGAACATTATAGTTTATCCTGTAGCTTGGGGAGAAGTTTCAGTCTTGGAATAATCCCGTTAAGTAAGGTTAGACTGCAATACAGAAGATGGATGAAAGGCTCTTACCATTTTCTAGCTCAGACATGGAGTTTTCCAGTCCAATCATCGTTCCACTTTCATAACTTTCCTGCAAATATCCGACATGAAGTTACACAAGTCCATCGAGCACGTGGTTTATACTTGTAAATCCGAGCTGATACAGAATAACGCAATAAAAACACTCTGTTATTAGCACAGTATGCTTGTTGCTAAGGGAAACCCGTTTTCAGGTTGAGAACAGAGCCTGAAAGTCACGAGGTCAGAACACTGTTACCCTTTTGCTTGTCAGTGTATATATGGCAGGTTACTGAGCCTTCCTTTACCCCTCCTTCACATCTGTGTTTGGTAATCCGTTTGGGAAGTCCACCCCGAACGGAACACCAAACGCAATTACAAGCGCTGTGCAGTAGAAGCACACGGATCCCCATAGATTATAATGGGGTCCGTGTGCTTGTCGCCAGATCTCTGCACAGAACATGCGGAGAGGAAAGTAGTTCACAATCTACTTTCCTGTCCGCAGGATTCATACGGGCAGCGCGCGCCAAGCACAATAATATATGGGGTCCGTGTGCTTTTACTGCACAGCGCTTGCAATTGCGTTTGGTATTCCGTTTGGGGGGGGTCCTCATGTGGACCAAACACAGATGTGAACAAGGGGTAAAGGAAGGCTCAGACACCTGTCACACATACACTGACAAGCAAAAGGGTAACAATGTTCTGACCTCATGACTTTGAGTCTCCGGATCTCACCATCCACTATAGCTCCGAACAGGAGACTCCCATCATGTTATAGACAATCCTCTTGGCTCTCTCATTCATAAATGTGACTTGTAACTACTCAGCATATAATCAGTTCTGCAGATTCTTCTCATCGTTACTATTTTGTTCCTGGTGGTGGAAAAATCTTTTTCTTCTTGTCTACTACAAAAAACAACCTGTTCTCACATTCCCGATAGCTCAGGGTGTTCGGTGGAAAGGTCACTGGTTCATATTGAGGATCAACCATGAAGATGATTTCTCAAGAAAAGAGAAACCGCATCATCAAGCTCATCGATAGCCAAACTGCATCATGTGAGCGCCAAAACAAATGGAGGAACACGGTGACATATGACATACAAGACGGTATAACACGATCAATCACAGGAATGGTTTTCAGGTATCCCAAAACTCATGCAATGTGATTGAATTATCGCAGTACAAGACACAGAAGAAATGAGCCGTAGGACATCTCAATATCATGCGGATTAGATCAGATACCTGATGATCCAGCGGAAGATTCTCCTTTTCTTCTGGACAATCCTGGGAATATGGAGGACGGGGCCATCTCTCTGGTGGATTTCTTGGACTGGATCCATCTATAGGAAATATACACAGTGACTGAATACATTGTCTATATGTGATGAGCAGATGATGGGGGAGTCTAGGTGACCCTCAGACCTGGTCTCCTCTATCAGGAAGGTCTCCTCTTACCTGCTGATGTGAGGGGCTGCTGATCCTCCATCATCACCTCCTTGTACAGATCCTTGTGTCCTTCTAAATACTCCCACTCCTCCATGGAGAAATAGACAGTGACATCCTGACACCTTATAGGAACCTGACAACACAATGACACAGTCATCCCCAGAGCCCTCCCTTGGTGTTCTTGTATAATGTCCCAGCATTCCCAGCAGCGCTCACCTCTCCGCTCAGCAGCTCAGTGATCCTGCTGGTAAGTTCTAGGATCTTCTGCTCATGTCTCAGTGAATGAGGTGGAGGCTCGGTGATGGGGCTCGGGGTCCTGCTCCATCCTCCTGACACACGGGGTGTCACACACTCACCAGACGACTTCTTCACTACTGTGTAATCCTGTGTATGGTGAGACACTACAGGTCACTACAGAGAGTCTAAGAATCCTTCACCTGTCCAGTCATTGCCCTGGTTTATTCCTAGAGATAAGAGTGATGTCATGTGAGACTCTCACCTCTCCAGTGATCAAGGAGATGATCTCCAGGGCCAGCTCTAATATCCTGGTAGACATGTGGTTTCTGGCCTCGGCCATCCCTGGTGGGTCACTGATGGAGAGGACCATTGTCTTGTACCTGAGGAACCTGAAGGAGAACAATGAGAACAAGGGTAAGATCCCATCTGGTAGAAGGTCTCAGTAATGGGATATTATACAGGACGACTCCGAGGATATAATGCAGGGCAGTGACTGTATATAGCGGATTACTGATAATATAGTCACTGCCCTCCCTACTATACAGTGTATACAGGCTATATACCGCACTGCACATACAGACCATACAGGGGGATTATGGGGGTCACCGGTCACCTCATATGTCTCTGTGGCCACAATAATGTGTCCGGCTCCTCTTACAAGGTCTATGAGGGTATACAGTGTATACAGGCTCTATATACCGTGTGTATACAGGGGACAAGAATCTCCTATAACACAAGCCCCTGAGCCTAGAAGTAATGTGCAGCCTGCTGGGAGTTGTAGTCCCCTCTCTCCCCCCAGGTCTCCCCCATATTGTGTCGGGGCTCCCGGTCACCTCCTCTCCTCACTTACCCCCTCACTCTTCAGGGCAGGACACTCTCTACCTCACACACGTCCTCCTCATCACTAGTCATGTGACCCGGCATGTCACCGGAAGGGGCGGGGCCTCCCAGAGGATGTACCAGTATATGAGGGGGGGGGGGGAGACTGTATACAGGAGGAGAGGGCTTACATGTGACTGTATACAGGAGGAGAGGGCTTACATGGGGGTGTATACAGGAGGAGAGGGCTTACATGGGGGTGTATACAGGAGGAGAGGGCTTACATGGGGCTGTATACAGGAGGAGAGGGCTTACATGGGGGTGTATACAGGAGGAGAGGGCTTACATGGGGGTGTATACAGGAGGAGAGGGCTTACATGGTGTGTATACAGGAGGAGAGGGCTTACATGGGGTGTATACAGGGGGAGAGAGCTTACATGGGGGTGTATACAGGAGGAGAGGGCTTACATGGGGGTGTATACAGGAGGAGAGGGCTTACATGGGGGCGTATACAGGAGGAGAGAGCTTACATGGGGGTGTATACAGGAGGAGAGGGCTTACATGGAGGTGTATACAGGAGGAGAGGGCTTACATGGAGGTGTATACAGGAGGAGAGGGCTTACATGGGGGTGTATACAGGAGGAGAGGGCTTACATGTGACTGTATACAGGAGGAGAGGGCTTACATGGGGGCGTATACAGGAGGAGAGGGCTTACATGGGGGTGTATACAGGAGGAGAGGGCTTACATGGGGTGTATACAGGAGGAGAGGGCTTACATGGGGGTGTATGCAGGAGGAGAGGGCTTACATGGGGTGTATACAGGAGGAGAGGGCTTACATGGGGGTGTATACAGGAGGAGAGGGCTTACATGGGGGTGTATACAGGAGGAGAGGGCTTACATGGGGGTGTATACAGGAGGAGAGGGCTTACATGGGGTGTATACAGGAGGAGAGGGCTTACATGGGGCTGTATACAGGAGGAGAGGGCTTACATGGGGCTGTATACAGGAGGAGAGGGCTTACATGGGACTGTATACAGGAGGAGAGGGCTTATATGGGGCTGTATACAGGAGGAGAGGGCTTACATGGGACTGTATACAGGAGGAGAGGGCTTATATGGGGCTGTATACAGGAGGAGAGGGCTTACATGGGACTGTATACAGGAGGAGAGGGCTTACATGGGGTGTATACAGGAGGAGAGGGCTTACATGGGGGTGTATACAGGGGGAGAGGGCTTACATGGGACCGTATACAGGAGGAGAGGGCTTACATGGGGCTGTATACAGTAGGAGAGGGCTTACATGGGGGTGTATACAGGAGGAGAGGGCTTACATGTGACTGTATACAGGAGGAGAGGGCTTACATGGGGGTGTATACAGGAGGAGAGGGCTTACATGGGGCTGTATACAGGAGGAGAGGGCTTACATGGGTCTGTATACAGGAGGAGAGGGCTTACATGGGACTGTATACAGGAGGAGAGGGCTTATATGGGGCTGTATACAGGAGGAGAGGGCTTACATGGGACTGTATACAGGAGGAGAGGGCTTACATGGGGGTGTATACAGGAGGAGAGGGCTTACATGGGGTGTATACAGGAGGAGAGGGCTTACATGGGACTGTATACAGGAGGAGAGGGCTTACATGGGGGTGTATACAGGAGGAGAGGGCTTACATGGGGTGTATACAGGAGGAGAGGGCTTACATGGGACTGTATACAGGAGGAGAGGACTTACATGGGGTGTATACAGGAGGAGAGGGCTTACATGGGACTGTATACAGGAGGAGAGGGCTTACATGGGGCTGTATACAGGAGGAGAGGGCTTACATGGGGTGTATACAGGAGGAGAGGGCTTACATGGGGTGTATACAGGAGGAGAGGGCTTACATGGGGGTGTATACAGGAGGAGAGGGCTTACATGGGGTGTATACAGGAGGAGAGGGCTTACATGGGACTGTATACAGGAGGAGAGGACTTACATGGGGTGTATACAGGAGGAGAGGGCTTACATGGGGGTGTATACAGGAGGAGAGGGCTTACATGGGGGTGTATACAGGAGGAGGGGGCTTACATGGGGCTGTATACAGGAGGAGAGGGCTTACATGGGGGTGTATACAGGAGGAGAGGGCTTACATGGGGTGTATACAGGAGGAGAGGGCTTACATGGGACTGTATACAGGAGGAGAGGACTTACATGGGGGGTGTATACAGGAGGAGAGGGCTTACATGGGGGTGTATACAGGAGGAGAGGGCTTACATGGAGGTGTATACAGGAGGAGAGGGCTTACATGGGGCTGTATACAGGAGGAGAGGGCTTACATGGGGGTGTATACAGGAGGAGAGGGCTTACATGGGGTGTATACAGGAGGAGAGGGCTTACATGGGGCTGTATACAGGAGGAGAGGGCTTACATGGGACTGTATACAGGAGGAGAGGGCTTATATGGGGCTGTATACAGGAGGAGAGGGCTTACATGGGACTGTATACAGGAGGAGAGGGCTTATATGGGGCTGTATACAGGAGGAGAGGGCTTACATGGGGGTGTATACAGGAGGAGAGGGCTTACATGGGACCGTATACAGGAGGAGAGGGCTTACATGGGACTGTATACAGGAGGAGAGGGCTTACATGGGACTGTATACAGGAGGAGAGGGCTTACATGGGGGTGTATACAGGAGGAGAGGGCTTACATGGGGTGTATACAGGAGGAGAGGGCTTACATGGGACTGTATACAGGAGGAGAGGACTTACATGGGGTGTATACAGGAGGAGAGGGCTTACATGGGACTGTATACAGGAGGAGAGGGCTTACATGGGGCTGTATACAGGAGGAGAGGGCTTACATGGGGTGTATACAGGAGGAGAGGGCTTACATGGGGGTGTATACAGGAGGAGAGGGCTTACATGGGGTGTATACAGGAGGAGAGGGCTTACATGGGACTGTATACAGGAGGAGAGGACTTACATGGGGTGTATACAGGAGGAGAGGGCTTACATGGGGGTGTATACAGGAGGAGAGGGCTTACATGGGGGTGTATACAGGAGGAGGGGGCTTACATGGGGTGTATACAGGAGGAGAGGGCTTACATGGGACTGTATACAGGAGGAGAGGACTTACATGGGGGGTGTATACAGGAGGAGAGGGCTTACATGGGGGTGTATACAGGAGGAGAGGGCTTACATGGAGGTGTATACAGGAGGAGAGGGCTTACATGGGGTGTATACAGGAGGAGAGGGCTTACATGGGGGTGTATACAGGAGGAGAGGGCTTACATGGGGCTGTATACAGGAGGAGAGGGCTTACATGGGGGTGTATACAGGAGGAGAGGGCTTACATGGGGGTGTATACAGGAGGAGAGGGCTTACATGGGGGTGTATACAGGAGGAGAGGGCTTACATGGGGGTGTATACAGGAGGAGAGGGCTTACATGGGGGTGTATACAGGAGGAGAGGGCTTACATGGGGGTGTATACAGGAGGAGAGGGCTTACATGGGACTGTATACAGGAGGAGAGGGCTTACATGGGACTGTATACAGGAGGGGTGGGAATCTTCCATGGGACTGTACAGTCATGGCCAAAAGTTTTGAGAATGCCACAAATCTTCTCTTGTCACATGATCTGCTCCCTCTGGTTTCTGTGTGTTTGTCAGATGTTTTTATCACATACAGAAATAGAATTGCAATCATATTCTGAGTAATAAAATCTTATAGTGACAGTTAGAAGGAGTTACTGCAGCGTTGCAATATTTGCAGTGTTGCCCCTTCTTCTTCAGGACCTCTGCAATTCTCCCTGGCATGCTCTCAATCACCTTCTGGACCAAATCCTGACTGATAGCCGTCCATTCTTGCACAATCAATGCTTGCATTTTGTCAGAATTTGTAGGTTTTTGTTTGTCCACCCGTCTCTTGATGATTGACCACAAGTTCTCAATGGGATTAAGATCTGGGGAGTTTCCAGGCCATGGACCCAAAGTCTCTCTGTTTTGTTCCCTGAGCCATTTAGTTCTCCCCTTTGCTTTATGGCAAGGTGCTCCATCATGCTGGAAAAGGCATTGTTGATGGCCAAACTGCTCTTGGACGGTTGGGAGAAGTTGATCTTGGAGGACATTCTGGTACCATTCTTTATTCATGGCTTTATTTTTAGGTCAGACTGTGAGAGAGCCGATTCCCTTGGCTGAGAAGCCACCCCACACATGAATGGTTTCAGGATGCTTTACAGTTGGCATGAGACAAGACTGGTGGTAGCGCTCACCTCGTCTTCTCCCAATAAGCTGTTCTCCAGATGTCCCAAACAATCGAAAAGGGGATTCATCAGAGAAAATGACTTTCTCCCAGTCCTCAGCAGTCCACTCCCTGGACCTTTTGCAGAATATCAGTCTGTCCCTGATGTTTTTTCTGGAGAGAAGTGGCTTCTTTGCTGCCCTCCTTGAGACCAGGCCTTGCTCCAAGAGTCTCCGCCTCACAGTGCGTGCAGATGCACTCAAACCTGCCTGCTGCCATTCCTGAGCAAGCTCTGCACTGCTGGTAGCCCGATCCCGCAGCTGAAACACTTTTAAGAGACAGTCCTGGAACTTGCTGGTCTTTCTTGGGCGCCCTGGAGCCTTTTTGCCAACAATGGAACCTCTCTCCTTGAAGTTCTTGATGATGCGATAGATTGGTGACTGAGGTGCAATCTTTCTAGCTGCGATACTCTTCCCTGTTAGGCCATTTTTGATGACTGCACGTGTTTCTTTAGAGATAACCATGGTTAACAGAAGAGAAACAATGATGCCAAGCACCAGCCTCCTTTTACAGTGTCCAGTGGTGTCATTCTTACTTAATCATGATAGATTGATCTCCAGCCCTGTCCTCATCAACACCCACACCTGTGTTACTGGAGCAATCACTGAAATGATGTTAGCTGGTCCTTTTAAGGCAGGGCTGCAATGATGTTGAAATGTGTTTTGGGGATAAAGTTCATTTTCTAGGCAAATATTGACTTTGCAAGTAATTGCTGTTAAGCTGATCACTCTGTATAACATTCTGGAGTATATGCAAATTGCCATTAGGAAAACGGAAGCAGTAGACTTTGTAATGTCACAGCCTGGCTGACTGGTCTAAAGATTAATGTATTTCACTAAAATATATAACTTTTATTATTTGCCACTTAGGCTAAAAACGTCTAAACACATTACAACATAAACACCCTTGTAGGTTCAAGTTGCACAGCTAAATATGCTGACATGCCCTCCCTTAGGACAATTCACAATATTTGCACTATGTGGGTGATAAGGTGCCGTTCACACATAGATGTCTACCCACATCGATTGTTCAAGGGATTAAGGTATCCTCAGCTAATAACTGTGTAACACTGAATAACCCTTGGGTGGCTAATCAGATAAGATCAAAAGGTGCTATAGAGAGATAGTGTGGAGCGAACGATACTTCCTCTGTCCTAATTGAACTCTGCCTTATATCTGTGTGATAGCCGCCTCATAGCATTGTTTCCCTATTAGTGGAGTGGGACTATTATGTAACAATACAACAATTCGTTACACTGTACTGAACAGCAGCAGTCTCGGCAGTGTCAGCTGTATCAACACTATCGTTCAACTCCTATAGCCACTAGACACCCCCTAGAACAGCGGTTCTCAACCTGTGGGTCGCGACCCCGGCGGGGGTCGAGCGACCACAACACTGGGGTCGCCTAAAGCATCCCTCCCAACCGTCCCGGTCGGTGGGAGGTATGACCCGGTTTTAACTCTTCGGCGCCCGGAGTACTCCGATGAGTTTAACAAACAAGCGATTAAAGCAGGAGGTGTCACAGCCAGCTCCTGCTTTAATGCTGCGCTGCGGCTCTTGCATGTGTAGCCGCAATGCGATGACGTCACATCGCGACTACAACTATATGAGTGAGCAAGACTGCGGAGAGAGCGGCGGGGGAGCGTTGGAAGGTGAGTATAAGTGTTTTTTTGTTTTTACTTTTGGTTTAAACATTAAGGTGGAACATAATGAAGGGGCCCATGAAACTGGGGGCAGATGAAGGGGGGGGAGTTGGGGGACGGTATGACACTGGGGCAGAAGAAGGGGGGGGGAACAGCATGACGCTGGGGACAGAGATGGAGGGACATGAAACTGGGGCAGATGAAGGGGGTGGTACGGCATGACACTGGCTGCAGAGATGGAGGGACGTGAAACTCTGGGCAGAGATGGGGGAACATGAAACTGGGGAATAGATGGGGGACATGAAACTGGGGGCAGAGATGGGGGAACATGAAACTGGGGGGCAGAGATGGAGGGGGGGACATGAAACTGGGGGCAGATGAAGGGGTTATATGAAACTGGGGGAGAGATGGCGTGGGGACATATAATTTACGGGTGACTGTAGGAGGACTATACTGTGTGGGGGCACATGAAAAATGAATGAGAATGGGTGGAGTTAACAGAGCGCGCCGCACATTGTCCCTCTTTCTGATCTTCAAAAGTTGGGAGGTATGCCTAAAGCCATCAGAAAATACATATTTCCGATGGCTTTAGCCACTGAGAAGCCGCGCTACTGTCTGCAGCAGCACTATTCAGCTGGAACGCACGCCATTATGGATGCGCGTTCCAAACTGAACGGGGTCACCGCAACATGAGGAACTGTATTGCGGGGTCACAGCATTAGAAAGGTTGAGAACCACTGCCCTAGAAGCTGGATCCTGATACACAGACCCTAGTGCTGCCGGAGTGCTAGCTAGGATACAAACAGACTATCTATACAATTATGCTCTACGCGTTACGCCTGTACTGAAACAGGCTCATCAGGAGCTAGATATATGATGTATAAAAGATAAAGCAATATAATCGGTGTGCAGTAAAAACTGCCATTCTTGAGGCACCGATGGTGTGCCCCAATACTTAGAATGTCTGACGTCTTGCCTGAGCTCACACACAACTATATAGTGTGGAACGTCTGAAGGACCCGCCTCCCTATCGCCACCCACTGGATGAATGACCAATGACAGTTCATTAACTCATCCAGCCCCTCGGCTCCCATCCAGGGGCGTTCCTCTGTCACATACACATCAGCTGATCTGGTAGGTCACATGATCATCCTTCAAAATATTCCAGACGATCAGCCATATCAAGTAGTAATAAAAGTTATATATTTTAGTGAAATACATTAATCTTTAGACCAGTCAGCCAGGCTGTGACAATACTTAAATAGTGGTTGTACTATACCCCAGTGAAGAGTTTGATTTAATAGGGTATTTTCCACACAATTGTGGTTGAGTATCACCTGCATAATGGCAGGATTTCTATCAGAGGATGACATTTCAGTGAAATGGATGGAAGAAGCGAGAGTAGTTTTTTCAGATAGAGAATTTTCACAGGTGCATCAAATGGGATCCATGAAAGAAACCTTTAAACACCTGACAAAAATATATAGAGAATATGTGCGTACATGGTGGGAGGTGCAGGGCCTCACAAATTATCTTGATAATAAAATCATTCCTCGTGGCTTAAGAAATCCAGTTCAGCCATCTAGAAGGGCCAGATCAGTTGGGTTATGCTCACAGTGGGAAAAGGAGATAACAAGTGATTATGAAGATAATCTTGTTTCCCTTAGTCCTAACAGCGGCACAATGTGGGGTATTTCTGCCCCTGTGTGCTGATAGGACAGGCGGATTTTTAATTAGCCGATCAAAAAAGCGTGGCTGGCCCTATAAGAGGGCACAAGAACCTCCCCTCTGCGTGTTAATACAAAAGTACCTCCATATTTATACACAGTTTTATACATAAGATATGATTCCCAGGGTGGGAAATCTTGTGCCGCTGTTAGGACTAAGGGAAACAAGATTATCTTCATAATCACTTGTTCCCTGTTGTCCGTACCAGCGGCACAATGTGGGGATATAGCAAGTAGGCCCAAAGATGGGCGGGATTATTCCATGACAGAGCTCAAAATGGTTTGGGCAAAGGCGGAGGAATCGGTCACCCGGTCCCTCAGGCGGTAATGCCGAATGAATGTGGACTCAGATGCCCAGGAGGCAGCTGCACAAATCTGATCCAAGGACAACGCACTCCTCTCGGCCTGAGAGGTGGACACTGCCCTGGTCGAGTGGGCATGAAGAAAAGATGGGACCGGACGCCCTTGGGCGGTGTAGGCGACCTTTATGGTTTCGGAGACCCAGCGGGATATCGTGGCCTTGGCGGCCTTGGCGCCCTTGTTCTTCCCCGTATAGCTGATTAACAGGTTTTCGGCCTGCCTAAAAGGGAGAGTGCGCTGCAGATAAATTTGCAGACATCTGATAACATCCAGCCTGTGTCATCTTTCTTCTTCAGGTGAAGAGGGGAAGGGAAAAAATGCTGGAAGAGAAATAGTTTGGTTCCTATTTGCAGCGGATGGAATCTTGGGACGAAATCCTGGGAGGAACCTAAGCTGCACATGGTCCGAAAAAAATATAGTATATGGCTCCTCGGCAGATAAGGCTTGTAGCTCACTAACTCTTTTGGCAGTTGTAACTGCCAATAGCAGCGCCATTTTGCCGGTCAGTAACTTAAGTGAGACTTCTTCCAGGGGTTCGAATGGTTGGTCACAAAGAGCGTTCAGGACCGGAATAAGGTCCCATTGGTGGACAGGGGTGTTCACCACCGGTCTCAGCCTAGTTGCTCCTTTAATAAAGGTGCTCACTAAAGGATCCTGAGACAAACGCCTCCCCAGATAGGCGGACAGGGCCGCTACGTGTACTTTGAGTGTGGCCGCAGCAAGACCTCTGTCTAGTCCGTCTTGAAGGAAGTCCAGGATCGCCTCAGTCGGGGGACCAGTGGAGTCCACTTGATGCTGCAGACACCAGGCATTAAAGATGTTACTAATTCGACGGTAATTCCTGTTAGTCGAATCCGCTCTGGCGCTGGATAGGGTCTTCAAGACGGCTTGTGACAGTCCTCTATTCTTCAATAGGGACTGGTCAACCTCCAGGCTGTCAGGTTGAGTCTCCTCAGATCCTGGCATCTCAGCTCTCCTTGGGTTACCAGATCTGGGAGAGGGGGAAGCCTCCAATATATGCCCTGACTCATTAGTATGAGCTGAGCAAACCAAGCCCTTTTTGGCCAGAACGGGATTATGGCTATTCCCTAGGCTTGGTCCTGTCTTATTTTGATCAATACCTTCGGTATGATTGGAATTGGAGGGAATATGTAAAACAGCCTGAACCTCCATGGGATGGACAGGGCATCCACTGCCAAGGGATTGTCCTCCTGGTATAGGGAGCAGAAGGTCCCTACCTTGGCATTGAGTCGGGTAGCCATTAGATCGACCTCCGGGAGACCCCATCTCTGGACGATCTGTTGAAATACGTCTGGATTGAGAGACCATTCTCCTGATACGGTAATACCCCGACTCAGATGATCCGCTACTATGTTCAGGGAGCCCTTTATGTGAACAGTGGATAACTGGGCTAGGTTCTTCTCTGCCCAGGCGAATATAAGATTCGTCTCTCTCAGTAAGGTTGGTGACCTGGTGCCCCCTTGCTTGTTTATGTAGACTACCACCGTCATGTTGTCTGACCTGATCTTGACAGACTTGCCTTTCAACTCCGGGGCAAAGTGCACTAGGGCCAGGTACACAGCTCTGAGTTCCTTGAGATTGGAAGATCCCAGCTCCGGACGTCTCCATCGTCCTTGTACAGTCCTGTCCTGGCAATGGGCTCCCCATCCCCACTGGGATGCATCTGTTGTCAACAGGGTCCACAATGTCGGGACCGTGGACCTTCCGTCTTTCAGGTGTAGCCACCATCTGAGGGAAAGACGGGTAGCGGGAGAAAGGCAGATCTTCTTGTGCAGTCCCCGTGGAGACCTGTTCCAGGTTCTCAACACTTCCATCTGCAGGGGACGCAAATGCCATAAAGCCCAAGGGACTGCTCTGGCCGAGGATGACATTAGGCCGAGGACCCTCATGGTGGTGCGGATAGTTACCCGCCGGGTGTGTAATAGAAACCGTGCACCGGCCTGGATCCTTTCCTTCCTTGGGCTGGAGAGGAAGATCTGCATCGTTTCTGAATCCACTATGAACCCGAGGAACTTCCTCCGTGTGGAAGGAACGATTTCGGACTTCTCCCAGTTGATGATCCATCCTAACTCTTGTAGGAAACTGATGGCAAGGTTGAGCTGCTGGAGGAGAGCAGCAGGAGACTGAGCTTTCAGAAGCCAGTCGTCTAGGTAAGGAACGATGAAGAGGCCCTGCAGTCTGAGGGCCGCAGCAACCGGAGCGATCACCTTGGTAAATACCAGGGGGGCGGATGTGATGCCGAACGGCAGAGCTGTAAATTGAAAGTGCTCCCTGTGGCCGGCCATAGAAACGGCAATCCTGAGGAATTTCCTGTGGGAGTGAGCAATAGGGACATGAAGGTAGGCGTCCTTCAGGTCGAGGGTAACCATCACCTCTCCTGGCTGGAGAAAAGCAGACACGGAATCCACGGTTTCCATACGGAATGACCTCTTCCTGATGAAGCGATTGAGGTACCTCAGGTCTATTATCATTCTCCAGCCCCCGGTGACTTTGGGGACCAGAAAGACGGGGGAGTAAACTCCCTGACCGAGATCTGAGGCTGGGACCTTCTCCAGGGCGCCCTTGATAACATACTCGGCGACCAAGGCCTCTAGACTGGCCTGTTGAGAAGGTGGAAGGGTTCTGGTGACAACAAACCGATCTGGAGGTGGAAGGTGGAATTTGATAAGATAACCGTGCTGTATAATTCTTAACACCCATGGATCTTGAATATGGGTGACCCAAGTTCTGAAGAAAGCCGAAAGACGTCCTCCCACAGGAAGGGGGGCCACAGGGAGCTGCCCCGCGTCAAAATTCCGGCTTCCTCTTGGTGTCCTCCCTAGAAGCACCTCGTCCGGAACCTCTAGGACGATATCTGGGACGCCTTTGCTGGGCTGGGCGTCTATAATTAGAGGCAGAACCTCTGCCTCTAGAGGGGGCACGTCTGCCCCTGGCAGCTTGAGGTAAGGACTTCCCCTTACCTTCAGCTAATCCCTCTATGATAGTATCCAAGCCTTGCCCAAATACTCTTCCTGGCTCAAAAGGGAGCGCGCAAAGAGCAGCCTTGGATGCAAAGTCTGCACGCCAAGGCTTTAGCCACAGGGGTCTATGGGCCGCAGTGGACAACGCCATCGACTTGGCTGAAATTCTCAACTGATGGCGAGAAGACTCTGCCAAAAAATCTGCAGCCCTATGAATATTCTTCATGGAAGCCAAGATGTCATCCCTGTCCACACCGGAATCAATATCCCGCTCCAAGGTGGCTAGGCGGTTACGAAGAAAATCGCCCACAGTGGTAGAGGCTATGGCTACTGAGGCTTGGGCAGAGGAAGCAGAATAAACCTTCTTTAAAGTGGCGTCAGCCCTGCGATCCAAAGGATCCTGAAGATTTGATCCATCTTCAAGGGGCACCAGGGTTCTACGAGACAACTTCGCCACGGCTAGATCCACCTTCGGGGGAGGCCCCCAGGAATCCCACTGAGCCGAATCCATAGGGAACAGGTGCTTAAAGATCCTAGATAATGAATGTCCTTTCTCTGGCTGCTTCCACTGCTGCACCATGAGGTCGGTCAGCATGGCGTCCGCATGGAAGGCAATATGTCCCCCAGAGGCAGACGTGGAGGCTTCCCCGTCAACATCTCGGCCCACTGTAGACCGGATGGACTTCAGCAGCCTGCCTGTTTGTTCATAGTGGAACACAGGTCTGCTGGAAACTACAGAGTCGTCCTCGGAGGAAACATCCTCTGCCACCCGTAGATGTTCCAGGGGAGGGAGGGACGAGGAACGATGCTCTGTGCATGGTCTCTTGGCGAGCTGAGACAAGGTAGACTGTATGCCTTTAAGGGAATCATCCTGCAAAATAAAGAGAGAGTACAAGCAAGGGAATTATCCTTACCCAAGCGATGCCCAACTCACCATCTCCTTGACCCAGGCCATCATATCTCTAGGAGAAGGCTCCTCAGGTGGGGGGCCTCTGCAACCGCGACAACGGGCCCATTCATAGCCTAAAAATAATAGGCGGGTTATAGGACCAGTAGTACCCCGGAGGGGATAACTCCTTAAGCCGCTACCTACCATCAGGGAGCGGAGTGTCACAGTCAAAACAGGAAAGGTGCTTCCTTTTGGCAGTAGATTTCCTCCTATAATCCCCAGGGGGGGTAGTAGAGGAAGACATATCCTACAGAGAGACCATAGACCATGCAAAATTGTCACCAACATATTCTACCAAGTATCAAAAGAAGGGGTAGATCTTACCGTGTCCTAGACCGGACAGCAAGGTGACAAGAAACTGAAGGTTTGGTTTGGAGGCAAAAGGAGACTTGAAGCTAGGCAACAACCTCTGATGCACAGCCTTCCGCCTTGGAAAAGGAGAAGGTAACTAATAACCGGCCGGCCTGACCTTTAAACCGGCCGGCCGGAAATGGGAGGGGCCATGATCACATGCACCCTCCAGGAAAAGGAAAAAAGGTTACCCCCCCCTCTCCAAACAGCCCCAGCAGGGGCGCCTACCCCTTCAATTCCCGGCCCGAACCTGCGTGCTTTGCATAGATTCTGCAATAAGCAGAGTGCCGGAGTAAACACCTCCCGCCGGCGCCAGGACTTTCAATGGCGCCGCTATACTTCCGGACACAACCGGAAGTGTGCGCCCGGCAAATGCGGACGCTGCGACTCTCCGCCGGGAACTTAGTTCCGGCAGAGCACGTCCGTGAGCGCACAGCGAGCGCGCCCCGCGATAAGCAGAGTGCCGGGCCAACTCACCAGCTCGGTATGCGACACGCTGACAGGTGAGCCAGAGGGAGAAAGAGGAGGGGAGGGAGGAGGGAGGGAGGGAGGGAAGGAAAGGAGCCACGCAGGCTAACAAACTTTTTCCCCAGACAGGGGAAGGGAACCTTCAATCAAGAAGGTCTGAAACTGA
This sequence comes from Leptodactylus fuscus, assembly GCF_031893055.1. NCBI lineage: Eukaryota > Metazoa > Chordata > Amphibia > Anura > Leptodactylidae > Leptodactylus > Leptodactylus fuscus. The sequence goes on from NC_134266.1 coordinate 282,894,139, forward strand.
AAGAAAGAAGAATTATGCTCCAAAGGTAAGTAACCCATAGAGCCCAAAATAAGAGGACACAAGTCCTCCCCACCTGTCCTTGACCACACAGGACAGAAAAAAACACGCAGAGGGGAGGTTCTTGTGCCCTCTTATAGGGCCAGCCACGCTTTTTTGATTGGCTAATTAAAAATCCGCCTGTCCTATCAGCACACAGGGGCAGAAATACCCCACATTGTGCCGCTGGTACGGACGACAGGGAACAGAGTCTTCTCTACGACTCATTGGGCTATTGCTGGAGGAAGAAAAAATCAATCTAAGCAAATGCTCAGTGACGCTCAAGGAGGTGATAGATAAGGCCAAAACCTTCTCCAGTGATCCAGATTTTGCTAGGAAGGAAAAGGAGCTGCAGGTTAATATTGAGAAGTACACTTTCTTTATTAAACAGAGAAAGCACCAGCAGTTTCAAAGGGACCTGGCGGAATATCTCATCGTCTGACTGTGATATGTCAGATAATGATAGAACAGAGAGAACAATTAGACCTGTTGGGTCGTGAGATCTAAAACTAAGAACCCTATCCTCAGCACTAAGGGCCGGTACCAGAAGGATAGAGGGGCAGTGGGTGAACCCTCCACTAGCAGAAATATGGGAGCAGTTGGAGGTGGTTTTTTATCCAAGGGACCACCGATATCCCAATACATGTTACGAGGTCAAAACCAACCATAAGCACAGGATGTACTGATGAACATCTATCAGTGTCAGGAATTGAGGTAGAAGGTGTCACGACAATGCAGAAAATTGTTTTGGATATTAGTCCCCAAGATCATACAACAACAACAGATTGTGGACAGGGAATACCAAGAGAGGTGTCACCTGATGACAAATTAAAGATTATTAATCTATCTACCTGTATGTTGTCCGATTCAGAGCTCTCATTATTATCTAGGGGTCTTTCATTTGTCCCAGTGACTAGATTTAAGTTATTCTCATGGATCAAAGATATTGCACTATTTACTAGGAAATTGCGGTGGGGCAAATATATGAAGTTGGTCCAGGAGAGAAGAGCTATGTCGTTGGGTTTGGAGGTCACTGACCTGGTAGGGTTGGAGGTATTGGAAGGGTTGCTAGAGGAGGGTGAGGGTAATATCGGCCCGGGTCCTTTCACTGATTTGAGACTCAGGAGCACGGCCACACCCCCGCCTTGTGACACCTCTATGATAGATGTGTTTGAAAAAATGGTGATTGACAGATTGTCAACCATGCAAATCCCACGACACGGATTTAATAACCTCGACCATACCGAAATGGAAGCGCTCATTAAATTAGAGAAGGAGAGATCAGTAGTTATCAAGCCCCCCGACAAGGGGGGCAATATTGTTTTAATGGATCGGGACAAATATGTACAGATGTGCATGGATATTTTATCTGTGCATGAGAATTATACGGTTTTGCCCCATGACCCCACCCCTGCATATTCTAGAGAACTATATGACATCTTAACTGGAGGGATGAATGAGGGTCTCATCTCTAGGAGAGAATTTGAATACATGCTCCCAGGGTCTCCACGTCTAGCTACCTTCTACTGTCTCCCCAAGGTGCATAAGGGGTATCCACCATTAAAGGGACGTCCAATCGTCTCGGGTATCGGCGGCCTATCAGAAGGGGCGAGTACATATATTGATGAAATTTTACGACCTTTTGTTCTCGCCCTGCCGTCGTATGTCCGAGATACGATGGACGTCCTTAGGCACCTTGAGGGAGTTCAGTTAGAAGAGGGCACCTTTTTAGCCAGTCTAGACGTGGAGGCCCTGTACAGTTCTATTCCACATCATTTGGGCTGTATGGCGGTGGAATTTTATCTGGCAAAAAGGGAAAACCATATGAGGGGACATAATGAGTTTGTCACCAAGCTGTTGAAGTTCATCCTTGGTAGGAACGTGTTCACATTTGATGGGCGTATTTATCATCAAACGCGGGGGTCGGCCATGGGCAGTCCCGCAGCGCCTACTTACGCCAATTTGTACTTGGGGTACTGGGAGGAGCATCACGTCTTCTCGGAGTCATGGGAGGAATGGACTAAGTACATCCTCCTATGGCTCCGATACATAGATGACATCTTGATAGTGTGGACAGGGACAGCAGGACAATTCTGGGATTTTGTGAACATTCTGAATATCAATGATTTGAACCTTAGGTTCACGGCTGAGATCAGTGACACCGAGATTGCGTTCTTGGATATTAAAATCAGGATTGGAATGACAGGTAATGTTACAACTACCTTACACCGCAAAGAGACGGCGACAAATAATCTCCTGAGCTGGGAGAGTGCACACCCAGAAAAATTACGCAAGGGGATTCCCAAGGGACAGTTTCTGCGGGTATGCAGAAACTGTTCAACAGATGTAGAATATCAAATTGAGTCTGGGAGGTTGGAACAGAGGTTCAGGAGAAGGGGTTACCCACCCCAAGTGATCAGAAATGCCAGGGAATATGCACAGAATTGTGAGCGGACTAGTCTACTTGTCCCCAAAGTCAAGGCTCCGAAGAATGATGTGATCAGACTAATCGGGACATATGATCGGGGTGCGAAAATGGTTGCCGGCATATTGCAGACGTACTGGAACATTTTATTGAGTGATCCATATGTGGCGGACAACGTTACACCTTATCCATCTATAACATATAGACGGGGCCGAAATATTGGGGATAGGTTGGTTCATAGTCACCTTGAACCAGTAAGAAACGAAACGTGGCTGGGTAGAAATCTCCCCAGTGGCACCTTTAGATGTGGGAACTGTCGGGCCTGCGATTACATAAGAAATGGCAAAGAGGTGGTAGCGGCAACAAAGGGAGAGAGATTCAGGATTTATGATTTTATCAACTGTCGATCTACTGGGGTTGTTTATGTGGCATCCTGTCCTTGCCCAATGAATTATGTAGGGAAGACATGAAGAGAGCTCCGCCGCAGGATTTTAGATCACGTAGGCAACATTAATAGGAGAGATGAAACATCGGTTAGTGCACATTTTTGGGAGAAACAGGGGGGGGACACGCGATTTCTGAAATTTCAGGGCATTGAATTGGTTCGTAGACCGGAGCGGGGGGGGGGATTGGGATAACCTGATACTTAGGAAGGAAGCAGAATGGATATTCCGAATTGACAGTGTAAAACCGAAAGGGTTAAATGACAGCATATCATTCGTGCCATTCATTGAACGGCGATAAAATCAGCATAGGTCGGTATGCATGTATGTAAGGAACAACCTACTATGTAGGGGAGGAATGACATCATGCAGATAGAACGCACCTAATGATGACATGGTGTTTATATATATGGCGCTCATGATGGAAAGGGCTGGCAGTCAGCATGAGTTCTGATCTACATCTGATAACTGTGCTACACTCATGGGGGCATAACAGTTGGGAATATCCAGGTCCTAGATCAGGTCCCCACCTCCTTATTTACTTACCTGATTTTGTGTTGAAAAAACTACTTGATATGGCTGATCGTCTGGAATATTTTGAAGGATGATCATGTGACCTACCAGATCAGCTGATGTGTATGTGACAGAGGAACGCCCCTGGATGGGAGCCGAGGGGCTGGATGAGTTAATGAACTGTCATTGGTCATTCATCCAGTGGGTGGCGATAAGGAGGCGGGTCCTTCAGACGTTCCACACTATATAGTTGTGTGTGAGCTCAGGCAAGACGTCAGACATTCTAAGTATTGGGGCACACCATCGGTGCCTCAAGAATTGCAGTTTTTACTGCACACCGATTATATTGCTTTATCTTTTATACATCATATATCTAGCTCCTGATGAGCCTGTTTCAGTACAGGCGTAACGCGTAGAGCATAATTGTATAGATAGTCTGTTTGTATCCTAGCTAGCACTCCGGCAGCACTAGGGTCTGTGTATCAGGATCCAGCTTCTAGGGCAGTGGTTCTCAACCTTTCTAATGCCGTGACCCCGCAATACAGTTCCTCATGTTGCGGTGACCCCGTTCAGTTTGGAACGCGCATCCATAATGGCGTGCGTTCCAGCTGAATAGTGCTGCTGCAGACAGTAGCGCGGCTTCTCAGTGGCTAAAGCCATCGGAAATATGTATTTTCTGATGGCTTTAGGCATACCTCCCAACTTTTGAAGATCAGAAAGAGGGACAATGTGCGGCGCGCTCTGTTAACTCCACCCATTCTCATTCATTTTTCATGTGCCCCCACACAGTATAGTCCTCCTACAGTCACCCGTAAATTATATGTCCCCACGCCATCTCTCCCCCAGTTTCATATAACCCCTTCATCTGCCCCCAGTTTCATGTCCCCCCCTCCATCTCTGCCCCCCAGTTTCATGTTCCCCCATCTCTGCCCCCAGTTTCATGTCCCCCATCTATTCCCCAGTTTCATGTTCCCCCATCTCTGCCCAGTTTCACGTCCCTCCATCTCTGCAGCCAGTGTCATGCCGTACCACCCCCTTCATCTGCCCCAGTTTCATGTCCCTCCATCTCTGTCCCCAGCGTCATGCTGTTCCCCCCCCCTTCTTCTGCCCCAGTGTCATACCGTCCCCCAACTCCCCCCCCTTCATCTGCCCCCAGTTTCATGGGCCCCTTCATTATGTTCCACCTTAATGTTTAAACCAAAAGTAAAAACAAAAAAACACTTATACTCACCTTCCAACGCTCCCCCGCCGCTCTCTCCGCAGTCTTGCTCACTCATATAGTTGTAGTCGCGATGTGACGTCATCGCATTGCGGCTACACATGCAAGAGCCGCAGCGCAGCATTAAAGCAGGAGCTGGCTGTGACACCTCCTGCTTTAATCGCTTGTTTGTTAAACTCATCGGAGTACTCCGGGCGCCGAAGAGTTGAAACCGGGTCATACCTCCCACCGACCGGGACGGTTGGGAGGGATGCTTTAGGTGACCCCAGTGTTGTGGTCGCTCGACCCCCGCCGGGGTCGCGACCCACAGGTTGAGAACCGCTGTTCTAGGGGGTGTCTAGTGGCTATAGGAGTTGAACGATAGTGTTGATACAGCTGACACTGCCGAGACTGCTGCTGTTCAGTACAGTGTAACGAATTGTTGTATAGTTACATAATAGTCCCACTCCACTAATAGGGAAACAATGCTATGAGGCGGCTATCACACAGATATAAGGCAGAGTTCAATTAGGACAGAGGAAGTATCGTTCGCTCCACACTATCTCTCTATAGCACCTTTTGATCTTATCTGATTAGCCACCCAAGGGTTATTCAGTGTTACACAGTTATTAGCTGAGGATACCTTAATCCCTTGAACAATCGATGTGGGTAGACATCTATGTGTGAACGGCACCTTATCACCCACATAGTGCAAATATTGTGAATTGTCCTAAGGGAGGGCATGTCAGCATATTTAGCTGTGCAACTTGAACCTACAAGGGTGTTTATGTTGTAATGTGTTTAGACGTTTTTAGCCTAAGTGGCAAATAATAAAAGTTATATATTTTAGTGAAATACATTAATCTTTAGACCAGTCAGCCAGGCTGTGACAATACTGAAATAGTGGTTGTACTATACCCCAGTGAAGAGTAGACTTTGTAACAATCAATGTTTGTATCTATTTTTGTTCTCAAAACTTTTGGCCATGACTGTATACAGGAGGGTGTCTTATATGGGACTAAATAGAGGAGGATGGGGGTCTTACATGGGACTGTATATGGGAGGGTGGTCTTACATGGGACTGTATACAGGAGGAGGAGGGAGTGTTGTTTGACATGGAATCATATACAGGAGGGTGGTCTTACATAGGACTGTATACAGGACAATGGATGTTACTCTATAGACTTCTGTGGGCAGCATTTCAGTGTGTCAGCTTCTCCTCCCCTCTCCATAGACTTCTATAGGTAGCTCTAATTTGATTTAGTTTTTCCAGGGCATCCCCTCATGGCAGAACCACAGGAATTTCCCCTTGACTTCTAAAGGGACAGAAAGACGAGAGGATAAATGCCCCCCACCGTCCCCCTCCTCTACAGTGTCTTCATGTCCTACTTTTCCTCAGAGGACAAAGAACCCTTGTCGGTTAGACATAATAAAGGTTTTATGGATCAGGAGCAGTCTCGGTCCATACAGGATGAAATGGTTGGCGGCTAAACCGCAAGGAAGTCCAAGATGGTCCCTGTTAATAAGAAAGTAATTCTCACAGAGTAGGAGGACTCAGAAAAGAGACTTATCACTGCAAGGGAAGAGAAAAATCACCTTCAGATTAGTGCGGATGACACCAGGACCAGGGATGAGCTACCTAAAATTGATGCACCAATCGCTAAGGCGGTGAGACAGTGTCCCCTTTTAGGACTCCTCAGAACCAAGAGATCCCGTGGATAGGAAGGCGGATGGGCTTCTAAAAAATATCATAGGAAGCGGTTCAGCCACTATCTCTCCCAACCAGCTGCAACGTCAGGAGTGAGATCTACTCGTATGTCTCTGTGGCTGGATCAGCTTGAAAACCAATTAAAGGGAATGTCTAGAGATGGTTTCTGGCCGACACTTCGGTGTGTCCGTGAGGTTCACTGTGTTAGGACTATGCGACAGGTGCGGCCATGGTGTCAGGGTCGCTTTTGTGTTTGAGCCAGTGCTGGATCGCTTACTAGAGAGACAAAAAGAAGAAAATTCCAGAAAAGAAAAACCAAAATGAGTTATTTCTTTTAAAAAAATTCCACACCCAGCTACAAAGGGAAAGGTGAATCTGGCCGTTGGAGATACTTCAAAGGCGGCTATACTTATTCCATCAAGAGTGGGCATCCATCTCAAAAAAACCTTGAGACCTTCAGACCCTAAGGGCTAGTTCGCATTACGTGTAGATTAATTTGGTCCAGAAAAAAAAAAAACCTTGACGCGTTTTCTGGAGCAGTTTTTGGTAAAAACCGCTTCAGAAAACACCAGGCGGTTTTCCCCTCCCGTAAAGTGAATGGACCATAAAAAAAAGCGCTGAAAAACACGACACGACGCGGTTTTCGCCTCCCATTCACTTCTATTGCTTTCCTCAGGCGGAATCCGCCTGAAGAAAGGTCATGTCGCTTCTTTGTTCCGATAACATAAAAATGAACGCTATCAGTCTCCATAGACCACCATTGTATGGGGGCGGATTTTGAGGCAAAATCCGTCTCATTGCCCCCGTGTGAACTAGCCCTTAAAAGAGGGTTAGGGAATAGAATTTTCTTGTCTTCGACCTCTCGGAGATCAAGGGGGCACCTCCTAATTCTTCCTTTAGGGTCCATTCACACGGACACTAGTGGGAAAAAAAAGCTAGAAGAACCCTCTGAAATCAATGGGAAGCTTTTTTTCAGCGTGGAAAATTCCTCACCAAATTCCTCCGTGTGAATGGACCCCTTAAAGCCCAAGGCAGACTCACCAGAGATTTCAGACTGAGTACAAGTTTAGAGGGGAGTTGAGGAGTCCGAGAGATATTTTTCTCTTTCATGTTCCTTTCTTCTATTCGTATACACAATCTGTTTTCCGCTTTGTCAGTCCCCATGTAAGTAAATACAGCGATATCTTACTGGTTACACTACAATTGTTCTAATTGTCCCAATAAACCCCCAACATTCCCCATACTGGAGTTTTCTGTTCCAGTGACAGATATGGACGATGATGCAATCGGTCGACGCTCTTCCCCATGACCTTTTTCTACACCTTTACCACTGAAAAGTTCTCCTGAATTTCAAGATCTCACGTCATCACCTGTACACTTGTCCCAATCCAATCACACCTCATCCCCAACCTTACAGTGCGATACCTAAAGCCACTGCTACACTTTGCACAGGGAATACGCAGTGTGGCGCCCGGCATGTAAACCTTACCAGAAGCTACACGGTCCTAGAGCAGCTGATCTGCTCTGGGTCTTGAGTGATGACCTCTCTTAACCATCCTCGTCGTTGAGCTATTGACCTCTATCACTACTCCCGTTTGCTTTGAAACTCCTTGAAACATTCTACCGTCCATCTCACTCCTCCAACTTCATAGAAACCACCCGAACCAAAGTTGTACACGACCCCACTGAACCACTCCGTCTTATTCCAAACTCTCTCATCCCTTAGTATCACAGATTTGGCCCTTTCCTGGATCTATTCATCAACTAGACATCTCAACCTCTCTCTGTAGGTGTCCCCAAGTCTGGACACTCCTCTGCCTGGTCCAGCTCATTCTTACGCCAGCAAAACTCTCTGCCCTGGACATGACCACTATGCCAAGTTCCAGAGTGTCTATCAGCCATAGCATCCTCCTTTCGCTTTCACCTAAAACTTAAATAGCCCCTCTGCCTGACCCATCTATCAAAGTTAATTGTGCCACACGTACCCCAGTCCCAGAAGTCCGTTGCCTTGGGGTAACCTCTGATTTTACTGTCCTATGAACCAAACTTTCAAGATCTCAACACCAAATGTTCTCGCTCTCCTCCAATCTACCCTGGACTCTGCTGCCCAACTCTTTTTTTGGGGGGGGCCGCTCACCTTCACCGATCCCTTCACTTTACCGATCCCTTAACCGTAGAAAATAGCATACAATATCCTAATATTAACATACAAGACCATCCACAACTACAGACTCCTTCCCTAGCAGATCGTAGGCCTTCGTGGGTAGAGTCCTCGCTCTCATTTTTCCATGTTGTCACTGACGTATTTTATTATACTTATTTTTTTTATTACATATGTGAATTCTTTTCATCTGTACAGTATCATGGAAGTGATGGAGCTCTAAAAAAATATAAATAATAATAATGAAAATAATAATAATATTGCACACGACGGCGGTCACTGAGAGAAGGACAGAAATCTTTCTACATTAGGCAGAGCCCCCTGTCTAACTTTTAACTTACTTACCTGGATTCCCGGACCCAGGGACATTTTCAGATTTTCCAGTGACCTCCTGTTTCCAGAAACGGAACATCACTAATACTAACTCACACCTTCATACTTACCCGTCTTCCTGTCCAGATCTTCCAGGCATGGGAGAGGACTTCTTTCTGTCGGGTTGGATTCTCCACTTCTTTGACGTCTGCCAGCGATTGCCCAATAGAGTCCCGGCATTCCATAGTCCCGACATTGCACTGTAGCCGATGCTCCATTTCAATTGCGCAGGCGTGGGAGACCAAAGTTAGTTGTGGACCTAGTTAGTTGGGAAGGGCCAGTAGTGGGTGGGATAGCTAGGGAGGGGGTGTGAGGGATTAAGAGAGGGTAGTGCGAGTCAGTTCATGCAATGCATTATGGTAGTTGTAGGATATAAGGCCCAGGAAGCTAGACCTGTAAACAAAGGCAGAGGATGTCAGGAGATCCCAGAGAATCCCAGAAATCCCTCAAAACACTGCTAAAGGTATATGGGTGCACTTATTAACTCATTAATAGCACTAACAGACCTTTTTTTTTAAAAAAAAAAAAAAGTTTTAGCCAAGAAAACCCCTTTAAGCTGTAATGGTTTTCTGTATTCGAAGCCATCCCAAGGCAGCAGGTCCTACAAAGGAGCTCCACACCGGCCACTCCCTAATGTCTTTCTGGGCACAATATCTCCCGTATGATTGTCCTGTGTGACTTCACTGATTTCCAGGTGAAATTTTTCCCACATTCAGTGCATGAAAATAAATTTCTCCCACCTACACATGAATTTTCTGTAACAAGATTCCCCCCCCCCCCTAAAAACATGTCCCAGATTCTGAATAGGAAAACCTGTTCTCCCCCTTGTGAATTGTCTGATGCCTCTTTAGAGAATCTTTCCGCAGAAAACATTTCCCACATTCTACACATGAAAATGGTTTCTCCCCTGTGTGAGTTCTCTGATGTTCCATAAAACATGTTTTCTTACTAAAACCTCTCCCACATTCTAGACATAAAAACGGCTTCTCCCCTGTGTGAATTCTCTCATGTTCCACAAGATGCGTTTTCTGGGTAAAACATTTCCCACATCCTGAGCATGAAAACGGCTTCTCTCCTGTGTGAACTCTCTGATGTCTCTCCAGATTACATTTCATCATAAAACCTTTCCCACATTCCAGGCATAAAAATGGCTTCTCCCCTGTGTGAGTTCTCTGATGGTAATCCAGACTCGAATGCGCTGCAAAACATTTCCCACATTTGGAGCAGGAGAACGGTTTCTCTCCCGTGTGGATTTTCATGTGTGCAATAAGATAGGATTTCTGAATAAAACATTTTCCACATTCCAGACATGAATATGGCTTCTCTCCTGTGTGAGTTCTCCAATGTCTTTCGAGATTACATTTGACCTTAAAACATTTCCCACACTCTGTACATGAATACGGCTTCTCCCCTGTGTGAGTTATTTCATGTTGCTTCAGAGCGCCTTTATGCGTAAAACATTTTCCACACTCTACACATAAAAAGGGCTTCTCTCCTGTGTGAATTCGCTGATGTTTAACAAGATGAGATTTCATATTGAAAGATTTCTCACATTCCGAACACGTAAATGGTCGTTCATCTCTCCGAATTCTCTCCTTTATAGAAAGATTAGATTTCTTTCTAAACTGTTTCCCACGGGCGGAACATACAAACATTTTCTTCATTTTACGTCCTGCTCTGTTTTTGACAATTTGAGATTGGTTATCAGCTTCATAACCAGGAGATACAAGGAGATGTCCATAGAAGTCATTCATCAGGTCCGTATCTGAAAAAGAAACTGTTTTCCCAAACAAAATTAGATTTTTAAAATAATTTGTTATATTTCTTTTTTTTCAGAATATAAGAAAAAAAAAATCCATCATGACAGGTTTCATTTTTCTAGTTACATATACAATATGAAAGATGTATGAAAGGTTCTTACCATTTTCGGACATCGATATTGGGATCTCTAGTCCACTCATCGTTAAACTTTCCACACTTTCCTGTAAAGATCCAACATGAAGGGTCAAAGTGAGTTGTTTCATACTTGTAAACCTAAATTGAACCAGAAAACAAACTTCACCGTTTCAATAGCATACCAAAACTTATGAACATATTTTTGGTGTTCTGCCAGCAAACGTAATACATTTTATTTCTGTGAAATCCTGCACTAAAATTCCCTTCTGTATTCTTTCCATTGTTTTTCTATTGCCATCTGAAGCCCTGCCCCCAGCGTCTCAGTGGTGTACGGGTGGTGGGATATTGTACAATGCAGGAAAACTGAGGGTCGAGTTACAGTGTTGGACAAAACTATTGGCCCCCCTGCAGTCCTGTCAGATAATCCTCGGTGTCTCCAGATAATGATTGCAATCACAAACTCTTTGGTAATATCTTCATTTATTTTGCTTGCAATGAAAAAACACAAAAGAGAATGAAAAAAAAGTCACATCGTTGATCATTTTACCCAAAACTCCGAAAATGGTCCGGACAGAAGTATTGGCGCCCTCAGCCTAATACTTGGTCGCACAACCTTTAGACACAATAACTGCGCACAACCGCTTCCGCTAACCAGCAATGAGTTTCTTACAAGGCTCTGCTGGAATCTTAGACCCTTCTTCTTTGGCTGCTGCTCGCGGTCCCCCCTGAGATGTGAAGGGGGCCTTCTCCAAACTGCCACCAAGAGATCTCCCCTCCCCCACAGGTGTTCTATGGGATTCAGGGCTGGACTCATTGCTGCCACTTTACAAGTCTCCAGGGCTTTCTCTCACCACCATTTTCTAGTGCTGACCTGAAGTGTGTTTTGGGTCCTTGTCCTGCTGGAAGAGCCCTGACCTCTGAGAGAGACCCAGCTTTCTCACACTGGGCCCTACATGATGCTGCACAATGTGTTGGTCGTCTTCAGACTTCATAATGCCATGCACATGGTCAAGCAGTCCAGTGCCAGAGGCAGCAAAGCAACCCCAAACCATCAGGGACCTCCGCCATGTCTGACTGTAGGGGGCGTCTTCTTCTCTTTTATTTCCTGTAATCTCTACGTTGAGGCCTTTTCCTACTTTTGTCTCCTCTGACCAGAGAACATTCTTCCAGAACGGTTTTGGCTTTCTCAGGTAAGTTTTGGCAAACTCCAGCCTGGCTTCTGTCTGTGGGTAAGAAGTGGGGTCTTCCTGGGTCTCCTACCATACAGTCCCTTCTCATTCAGACGCTGACGCTGGATAGTACGGGGTGACACTGTTGTCCCCTCGGACTGCAGGGCAGCTTGGACTTGTTTGGATGTTAGTCGAGGTTCTTTATCCGCCATCCGCACAACCTTGCGGTGAAATCTCTGGTCAATGTTTCTTTTGCGTCCACATCTAGGGAGGTTAGCCACAGGGCCATGGGCTTTACACTTCTTGATGACACTGCGCACGGTAGACACAGGAACATTCAGGTCTTTGGAGATGGACTTGTAGCCTTGAGATTGCTCATGCTTCCTCACAATTTTGCTTCTCAAGTCCTCAGACAGTTCTTTGGTCTTCTTTCTTTTCTCCATGCTCAATGTGGTGACACAAGGACACAGGACAGAGGTGGAGTCAACTTTAATCCATTTCAACTGGCTGCAAGTGTGATTTAGTTATTGCCACCACCTGTTTGGTGCCTCAGGTAAGTAACAGGTGCTGTTAATTATACAAATTAGAGAAGCATCACATGATTTTTCAAACAATGCCAATACTTTTGTCCACCCCCTTTTTTATGTTTGCTGTGGAATTATATCCAATTTGGCTTTTTGACAATTCTTTTTTTGGTTTTCCATTGAAGACAAATTAAATGAAGATAATACCAAAGAATTTGTGATTGTAATCATTATCTGGAGGAACATGAGTATTATCTGACAGAAATGCAGGGGTGCCAATACTTTTGGCCAATACTGTAGATTGTAAGCCCTCGTGGGCAGGGCCCTCTACCCCACTGTGCCAGTCGGACATTGTTAGTATTATATCTGCTTGTATATTTTGTGTATTGTATGTAACCCCCAAATGTAAAGCACCATGGAATTAATGGTGTTATATAAATAAATAATAAATCTACGCAAGCTAAGAGTTAGTGCAGAAGTCAGTGCAGGGTCTCAGCGGAGGGAATGCCTGAGGAATTTTAGGCATCATTTGTCAATAAAATCTACCTGATGATCCACTGGGAGATTCTCCTTTTCCTCCTTAAATTCCTGGGAATATGGAGGACGGGGACATCTCTCTGGTGGATTTCTCTGACCGGATCCATCTATAGGAAATATACACAGTGACTGAATACATTGTCTATATGTGATGAGCAGATGATGGGGAGTCTAGGTGACCCTCATACCTGGTCTCCTCTATCATCAGGAAGGTCTCCTCTTACCTGCTGATGTGAGGGGCTGCTGATCCTCCATCATCACCTCCTTGTACAGTTCCTTGTGTCCTTCTAAATACTCCCACTCCTCCATGGAGAAATAGACAGTGACATCCTGACACCTTATAGGAACCTGACAACACAATGACACAGTCATCCCCAGAGCCCTCCCTTGGTGTTCTTGTATAATGTCCCAGCATTCCCAGCAGCGCTCACCTCTCCGCTCAGCAGCTCAGTGATCCTGCTGGTAAGTTCTAGGATCTTCTGCTCATGTCTCAGTGAATGAGGTGGAGGCTCGGTGATGGGGCTCGGGGTCCTGCTCCATCCTCCTGACACACGGGGTGTCACACACTCACCAGACGACTTCTTCACTACTGTGTAATCCTGTGTATGGTGAGACACTACAGGTCACTACAGAGAGTCTAAGAATCCTTCACCTGTCCAGTCATTTCCCTGGTTTATTCCTAGAGATAAGAGTGATGTCATGTGAGACTCTCACCTCTCCAGTGATCAAGGAGATGATCTCCAGGGCCAGCTCTAATATCCTGGTAGACATGTGGTTTCTGGCCTCGGCCATCCCTGGTGGGTCACTGATGGAGAGGACCATCGTCTTGTACCTGAGGAACCTGAAGGAGAACAACGGTGATAAGACATCTGGAAGAACATCTTACATGAAGCAAAGCGTCTTAATAATGGAGAATTATACATGGCTCCTCCTGGTATATACTGGAGCTCCCAGCCCTGCCTTAGGGACATTAATATTGTTCTCTCGCCATCTAAGAGCTGAATAACAATCCAGGGATTTCATTATAAAGTCTTATCCTCCTACTAATATTATAAATGTTATAGTTTGGATGTTTGTTCCTCAATCACACAAGAACGGCTGAACAGATTGGGATGAAATTCAACACAGATAGTACGTAATGTAAACTCAAAAGGGATTATCCAGATTATGAGCCCGCGCTGATCAGTGAACACCCCGACACATCTAATACTGAGGACACAGAAGTCACACTAATAATAATCCATGTCCTGAGCCTAGAAGTAATGTGCAGCCTGCTGGGAGTTGTAGTCCTCCCTCTCTCTCCCCCCAGGTCTCCCCCATATTGTGTCGGGGCTCCCGGTCACCTCCTCTCCTCACTTACCCCCTCACTCTTCAGGGCAGGACACTCTCTACCTCACACACGTCCTCCTCATCACTAGTCATGTGACCCGGCGTGTCACCGGAAGGGGCGGGGCCTCCCAAGGCTGTACCAGTATATGGGGGGGGGGGGGGGACTGTATACAGGAGGAGAGGGCTTACATGGGGGTGTATACAGGAGGAGAGGGCTTACATGGGGGTGTATACAGGAGGAGAGGGCTTACATGGAGGTGTATACAGGAGGAGAGGGCTTACATGGGACTGTATACAGGAGGAGAGGGCTTACATGGGGGTGTATACAGGAGGAGAGGGCTTACATGGGGGTGTATACAGGAGGAGAGGGCTTACATGGGGGTGTATACAGGAGGAGAGGGCTTACATGGGGGTGTATACAGGAGGAGAGGGCTTACATGGGACTGTATACAGGAGGAGAGGGCTTACATGGGGGTGTATACAGGAGGAGAGGGCTTACATGGGGTGTATACAGGAGGAGAGGGCTTACATGGGGGTGTATACAGGAGGAGAGGGCTTACATGGGGGTGTATACAGGAGGAGAGGGCTTACATGGGGTGTATACAGGAGGAGAGGGCTTACATGGGGGTGTATACAGGAGGAGAGGGCTTACATGGGACTGTATACAGGAGGAGAGGGCTTACATGGGGGTGTATACAGGAGAGAGAGGGCTTACATGGGTGTGTATACAGGAGGAGAGGGCTTACATGGGGGTGTATACAGGAGGAGAGGGCTTACATGGAGGTGTATACAGGAGGAGAGGGGCTTACATGGGACTGTATACAGGAGGAGAGGGCTTACATGGGGTGTATACAGGAGGAGAGGGCTTACATGGGGGTGTATACAGGAGGAGAGGGCTTACATGGGGGTGTATACAGGAGGAGAGGGCTTACATGGGGGTGTATACAGGAGGAGAGGGCTTACATGGGACTGTATACAGGAGGAGAGGGCTTACATGGGGGTGTATACAGGAGGGAGAGGGCTTACATGGGGGTGTATACAGGAGGAGAGGGCTTACATGGGGGTGTATACAGGAGGAGAGGGCTTACATGGGTGTATACAGGAGGAGAGGGCTTACACATGGGGGTGTATACAGGAGGAGAGGGCTTACATGGGGGTGTATACAGGAGGAGAGGGCTTACATGGGGGTGTATACAGGAGGAGAGGGCTTACCTGGGGCTGTATACAGGAGGAGAGGGCTTACATGGGGGTGTATACAGGAGGAGAGGGCTTACATGGGGCTGTATACAGGAGGAGAGGGCTTACATGGGGTGTATACAGGAGGAGAGGGCTTACATGGGGGTGTATACAGGAGGAGAGGGCTTACATGGGGTGTATACAGGGGGAGAGGGCTTACATGGGGTGTATACAGGAGGAGAGGGCTTACATGGGGCTGTATACAGGAGGAGAGGGCTTACATGGGGGTGTATACAGGAGGAGAGGGCTTACATGGGACTGTATACAGGAGGAGAGGGCTTACATGGGACTGGTATACAGGAGGAGAGGGCTTACATGGGGTGTATACAGGAGGAGAGGGCTTACATGTGGGGTGTATACAGGAGGAGAGGGCTTACATGGGACTGTATACAGGGGGAGAGGGCTTACATGGGGGTGTATACAGGAGGAGAGGGCTTACATGGGACTGTATACAGGAGGAGAGGGCTTACATGGGACTGTATACAGGAGGGGAGGGCTTACATGGGGTGTATACAGGAGGAGAGGGCTTACAGGGGGGTGTATACAGGAGGAGAGGGCTTACATGGGGTGTATACAGGAGGAGAGGGCTTACATGGGGGTGTATACAGGAGGAGAGGGCTTACATGGGGGTGTATACAGGAGGAGAGGGCTTACATGGGGGTGTATACAGGAGGAGAGGGCTTACATGGGGCTGTATACTAGAGGAGAGGGCTTACATGGAGGTGTATACAGGAGGAGAGGGCTTACATGGGACTGTATACAGGAGGAGAGGCTTACATGGGGTGTATACAGGAGGAGAGGGGCTTACATGGGGTGTATACAGGAGGAGAGGGCTTACATGGGGGTGTATACAGGAGGAGAGGGCTTACATGGGACTGTATACAGGAGGAGAGGCTTACATGGGGTGTATACAGGAGGAGAGGGCTTACATGGGGGTGTATACAGGAGGAGAGGGCTTACATGGGGGTGTATACAGGAGGAGAGGGCTTACATGGGTGTATACAGGAGGAGAGGGCTTACATGGGGGTGTATACAGGAGGAGAGGGCTTACATGGGACTGTATACAGGAGGAGAGGGCTTACATTGGGCTGTATACAGGAGGAGAGGGCTTACATGGGGGTGTATACAGGAGGAGAGGGCTTACATGGGGGTGTATACAGGAGGAGAGGGCTTACATGGGGGTGTATACAGGAGGAGAGGGCTTACATGGAGGTGTATACAGAGGAGAGGGCTTACATGGGACTGTATACAGGAGGAGAGGGCTTACATGGGGGTGTATACAGGAGGAGAGGGCTTACATGGGGGTGTATACAGGAGGAGAGGGCTTACATGGGGTGTATACAGGAGGAGAGGGCTTACATGGGGCTGTATACAGGAGGAGAGGGCTTACATGGGGTGTATACAGGGGGAGAGGGCTTACATGGGGGTGTATACAGGAGGAGAGGGCTTACATGGGGCTGTATACAGGAAGAGAGGGCTTACATGGGGGTGTATACAGGAGGAGAGGGCTTACATGGGGGTGTATACAGGAGGAGAGGGCTTACATGGGGGTGTATACAGGAGGAGAGGGCTTACATGGGGGTGTATACAGGAGGAGAGGGCTTACATGGGACTGTATACAGGGGGAGAGGGCTTACATGGGCGGTAGTATACAGGAGGAGAGGGCTTACATGGGACTGTATACAGGAGGAGAGGGCTTACATGGGACTGTATACAGGAGGGGAGGGCTTACATGGGGGTGTATACAGGAGGAGAGGCTTACATGGGGGTGTATACAGGAGGAGAGGGGCTTACATGGGGCTGTATACAGGAGGAGAGGGCTTACATGGGGGTGTATACAGGAGTAGAGGGCTTACATGGGGGTGTATACAGGAGGAGAGGGCTTACATGGGGCTGTATACAGGAGGAGAGGGCTTACATGGGGAG
This sequence comes from Leptodactylus fuscus, assembly GCF_031893055.1. Taxonomy (NCBI): domain Eukaryota; kingdom Metazoa; phylum Chordata; class Amphibia; order Anura; family Leptodactylidae; genus Leptodactylus; species Leptodactylus fuscus. Next base: position 282,911,612 of record NC_134266.1, read on the forward strand.
TATACAGGAGGAGAGGGCTTACATGGGGGTGTATACAGGAGAGGGCTTACATGGGGCTGTATACAGGAGGAGAGGGCTTACATGGGGGTGTATACAGGAGAGGAGGGGCTTACATGGGGCTGTATACAGGAGGAGAGGGCTTACATGGGGTGTATACAGGAGGAGAGGGCTTACATGGGGGTGTATACAGGAGGAGAGGGCTTACATGGGGTGTATACAGGGGGAGAGGGCTTACATGGGGTGTATACAGGAGGAGAGGGCTTACATGGGGCTGTATACAGGAGGAGAGGGCTTACATGGGGGTGTATACAGGGAGGAGAGGGCTTACATGGGACTGTATACAGGAGGAGAGGGCTTACATGGGGTGTATACAGGAGGAGAGGGCTTACATGGGGGTGTATACAGGAGGAGAGGGCTTACATTGGGGGTGTATACAGGAGGAGAGGGCTTACATGGGACTGTATACAGGGGGAGAGGGCTTACATGGGGGTGTATACAGGAGGAGAGGGCTTACATGGGGCTGTATACAGGAGGAGAGGGCTTACATGGGACTGTATACAGGAGGGGAGGGCTTACATGGGGCTGTATACAGGAGGAGAGGGCTTACATGGGACTGTATACAGGAGGAGAGGGCTTACATGGGGGTGTATACAGGAGGAGAGGGCTTACATGGGGTGTATACAGGAGGAGAGGGCTTACATGGGGTGTATACAGGAGGAGAGGGCTTACATGGGGTGTATACAGGAGGAGAGGGCTTACATGGGACTGTATACAAGGAGGAGAGGGCTTACATGGGACTGTATACAGGAGGGGAGGGCTTACATGGGGGTGTATACAGGAGGAGAGGGCTTACATGGGGGTGTATACAGGAGGAGAGGGCTTACATGGGGGTGTATACAGGAGGAGAGGGCTTACATGGGGGTGTATACAGGAGGAGAGGGGCTTACATGGGGGTGTATACAGGAGGAGAGGGCTTACATGGGGGTGTATACAGGAGGAGAGGGCTTACATGGGGCTGTATACTAGAGGAGAGGGCTTACATGGAGGTGTATACAGGAGGAGAGGGCTTACATGGGGCTGTATACAGGAGGAGAGGGCTTACATGGGACTGTATACAGGAGGGGAGGGCTTACATGGGGAACAGGAGGAGAGGGCTTACATGGGACTGTATACAGGAGGAGAGGGCTTACATGGGGGTGTATACAGGAGGAGAGGGCTTACATGGGGTGTATACAGGAGGAGAGGGCTTACATGGGGGTGTATACAGGAGGAGAGGGCTTACATGGGGTGTATACAGGAGGAGAGGGCTTACATGGGGGTGTATACAGGAGGAGAGGGCTTACATGGGACTGTATACAGGAGGAGAGGGCTTACATGGGGCTGTATACAGGAGGAGAGGGCTTACATGGGGGTGTATACAGGAGGAGAGGGCTTACATGGGGGTGTATACAGGAGGAGAGGGCTTACATGGGGGTGTATACAGGAGGAGAGGGCTTACATGGAGGTGTATACAGGAGGAGAGGGCTTACATGGGACTGTATACAGGAGGAGAGGGCTTACATGGGGGTGTATACAGGAGGAGAGGGCTTACATGGGGGTGTATACAGGAGGAGAGGGCTTACATGGGGTGTATACAGGAGGAGAGGGCTTACATGGGGCTGTATACAGGAGGAGAGGGCTTACATGGGGGTGTATACAGGAGGAGAGGGCTTACATGGGGGTGTATACAGGAGGAGAGGGCTTACATGGGGTGTATACAGGAGGAGAGGGCTTACATGGGGCTGTATACAGGAGGAGAGGGCTTACATGGGGGTGTATACAGGAGGAGAGGGCTTACATGGGAGTGTATACAGGAGGAGAGGGCTTACATGGGGGTGTATACAGGAGGAGAGGGCTTACATGGGACTGTATACAGGGGGAGAGGGCTTACATGGGGGTGTATACAGAAGGAGAGGGCTTACATGGGACTGTATACAGGAGGAGAGGGCTTACATGGGACTGTATACAGGAGGGGAGGGCTTACATGGGGGTGTATACAGGAGGAGAGGGCTTACATGGGGGTGTATACAGGAGGAGAGGGCTTACATGGGGGTGTATACAGGAGGAGAGGGCTTACATGGGGGTGTATACAGGAGGAGAGGGCTTACATGGGGGTGTATACAGGAGGAGAGGGCTTACATGGGGGTGTATACAGGAGGAGAGGGCTTACATGGGGCTGTATACTAGAGGAGAGGGCTTACATGGAGGTGTATACAGGAGGAGAGGGCTTACATGGGACTGTATACAGGAGGAGAGGGCTTACATGGGGGTGTATACAGGAGGAGAGGGCTTACATGGGGTGTATACAGGAGGAGAGGGCTTACATGGGGGTGTATACAGGAGGAGAGGGCTTACATGGGACTGTATACAGGAGGAGAGGGCTTACATGGGGGTGTATACAGGAGGAGAGGGCTTACATGGGGGTGTATACAGGAGGAGAGGGCTTACATGGGGTGTATACAGGAGGAGAGGGCTTACATGGGGGTGTATACAGGAGGAGAGGGCTTACATGGGGGTGTATACAGGAGGAGAGGGCTTACATGGGGCTGTATACAGGAGGAGAGGGCTTACATGGGGGTGTATACAGGAGGAGAGGGCTTACATGGGGGTGTATACAGGAGGAGAGGGCTTACATGGGGGTGTATACAGGAGGAGAGGGCTTACATGGAGGTGTATACAGGAGGAGAGGGCTTACATGGGACTGTATACAGGAGGAGAGGGCTTACATGGGGGTGTATACAGGAGGAGAGGGCTTACATGGGGGTGTATACAGGAGGAGAGGGTTTACATGGGGGTGTATACAGGAGGAGAGGGCTTACATGGGGGTGTATACAGGAGGAGAGGGCTTACATGGGGACTGTATACAGGAGGAGAGGGCTTACATGGGGGTGTATACAGGAGGAGAGGGCTTACATGGGGGTGTATACAGGAGGAGAGGGCTTACATGGGGGTGTATACAGGAGGAGAGGGCTTACATGGGGTGTATACAGGAGGAGAGGGCTTACATGGGGGTGTATACAGGAGGAGAGGGCTTACATGGGGGTGTATACAGGAGGAGAGGGCTTACATGGGGGTGTATACAGGAGGAGAGGGCTTACATGGGGCTGTATACAGGAGGAGAGGGCTTACATGGGGGTGTATACAGGAGGAGAGGGCTTACATGGGGGTGTATACTAGAGGAGAGGGCTTACATGGAGGTGTATACAGGAGGAGAGGGCTTACATGGGACTGTATACAGGAGGAGAGGGCTTACATGGGACTGTATACAGGAGGAGAGGGCTTACGTGGGGCTGTATACAGGAGGAGAGGGCTTACGTGGGGCTGTATACAGGAGGAGAGGGCTTACGTGGGGCTGTATACAGGAGGAGAGGGCTTACGTGGGGCTGTATACAGGAGGAGAGGGCTTACGTGGGGCTGTATACAGGAGGAGAGGGCTTACGTGGGGTGTATACAGGAGGAGAGGGCTTACATGGGGGTGTATACAGGAGGAGAGGGCTTACATGGGGCTGTATACAGGAGGAGAGGGCTTACATGGGGGTGTATACAGGAGGAGAGGGCTTACATGGGGGTGTATACAGGAGTAGAGGGCTTACATGGGGGTGTATACAGGAGGAGAGGGCTTACATGGGGCTGTATACAGGAGGAGAGGGCTTACATGGGGTGTATACAGGAGGAGAGGGCTTACATGGGGGTGTATACAGGAGAGAGGGCTTACATGGGGCTGTATACAGGAGGAGAGGGCTTACATGGGGGTGTATACAGGAGGAGAGGGCTTACATGGGGCTGTATACAGGAGGAGAGGGCTTACATGGGGTGTATACAGGAGGAGAGGGCTTACATGGGGGTGTATACAGGAGGAGAGGGCTTACATGGGGTGTATACAGGGGGAGAGGGCTTACATGGGGTGTATACAGGAGGAGAGGGCTTACATGGGGCTGTATACAGGAGGAGAGGGCTTACATGGGGGTGTATACAGGAGGAGAGGGCTTACATGGGACTGTATACAGGAGGAGAGGGCTTACATGGGGTGTATACAGGAGGAGAGGGCTTACATGGGGTGTATACAGGAGGAGAGGGCTTACATGGGACTGTATACAGGGGGAGAGGGCTTACATGGGGGTGTATACAGGAGGAGAGGGCTTACATGGGACTGTATACAGGAGGAGAGGGCTTACATGGGACTGTATACAGGAGGGGAGGGCTTACATGGGGGTGTATACAGGAGGAGAGGGCTTACATGGGGGTGTATACAGGAGGAGAGGGCTTACATGGGGGTGTATACAGGAGGAGAGGGCTTACATGGGGGTGTATACAGGAGGAGAGGGCTTACATGGGGGTGTATACAGGAGGAGAGGGCTTACATGGGGGTGTATACAGGAGGAGAGGGCTTACATGGGGCTGTATACTAGAGGAGAGGGCTTACATGGAGGTGTATACAGGAGGAGAGGGCTTACATGGGACTGTATGCAGGAGGAGAGGGCTTACATGGGGGTGTATACAGGAGGAGAGGGCTTACATGGGGTGTATACAGGAGGAGAGGGCTTACATGGGGGTGTATACAGGAGGAGAGGGCTTACATGGGACTGTATACAGGAGGAGAGGGCTTACATGGGGTGTATACAGGAGGAGAGGGCTTACATGGGGGTGTATACAGGAGGAGAGGGCTTACATGGGGTGTATACAGGAGGAGAGGGCTTACATGGGGGTGTATACAGGAGGAGAGGGCTTACATGGGACTGTATACAGGAGGAGAGGGCTTACATGGGGCTGTATACAGGAGGAGAGGGCTTACATGGGGGTGTATACAGGAGGAGAGGGCTTACATGGGGGTGTATACAGGAGGAGAGGGCTTACATGGGGGTGTATACAGGAGGA